>NC_065533.1:8907247-9207247 GCF_020184175.1 Aphis gossypii | reverse complement strand
GCCGTGCATCTGCTGGGATATATTAACGCGGCCGGCGAAATTATAAGGATTCAGGCCGGCCCAGTCGTAATAAATTAATATTATTATAACTATTGTTTTTCAGTCTCTCTCCAGCGTTTACGCATAAACGCATTTTTATCGCCGTGTTAGTTTTATTTGTGCAAAATATAAAGTCGTGGGCGCGAATCGCCACATTTATTATTGTATTTGATTGGACGCTAATCGTCAACTTTTTTTATTATTATATTATATAGTGTGCGCTAATCGTCACCGTTTTTTATTATTATATTATATTATATTGTGTGCGCGCTAATCGCCACCAATTTTAAATATTTTATTTTATATGCAATATTGCATTTTTGTAGGCACTAATTGTCGCAAAATGGATTATATTATTATTATTGTTTTATAGGCGCTAATCGTCTTGTTGAATTATACACCTATTATTTTTATTATATTATTTATTTTGTGTATTATTTCAATTATTGTTTTCGTGTTGTGTTTTGTGAAATTATTATTATAGCATAGGTAGCAGCTGGCCAGCCGAGCACCGACGATCTGTGAGTTATTTTGTATTATTATTTTATTTTAAATATTATATTGGTATTATTATTATAGGCTGTGCCAAACTATTTTTACCTGTTGGGCCAAAAGGGCCGTAGTTATTATTTTTATTATACTGTATACATTTTATTGTTGGGCCAAGTAGGCCGCATATTTTTATTATTATATTTTATTTTCCATTACCAATTTGAGTTACCATTTTTATTAGAGTTACCTATCCGTTTTAGCATTTAAGAGTACACACACACCTATATACACACACAACACAGATAATACACATAATTACACTACACGCATTACGTAGCTCGACAGTTTATGCCCGGCGATCCCGACCACTGCTGTTCGAGCTATTACACCACTACACACCCAGCTAGTCCTCCATAACATATTTTTTAGACCTAAGTGTTAGTGGTGAGCAACATTCATAGGTGTCCGGGGTGCGCGTATTATCGTCATACGCTCCCGGCCCGATCACTTACCAAAAAGCTGTGGAGCTTTGCTATGACAACGCTCTACAACCGATAATGTGGTGTAATTGAAGCAGCAGATGTATACTTGATGAATTCGTTATACGGCACTGATAATGACACAGTTATAAAGTGGCTTAATGTTTTTATGATAAGAAATAAAAGAGTTCTACCGATAAATCAATTATAAAAACTTCAAAAAGGGTCGGAAGACGTATTTTACAGTTCATTTATTGATGATATTTATCCCAACTGACCGATCGCGTTAACCGACATGTGCCTATATGAATTCACACAGTGGTACGAATTGAAACCTGAAAAACCCAAAAGAGAAACCAGAGATTTTCATGAAATTAAAAGTAGTTTCGCTAATAAAACTATAGCAAAATATTTAGTTAAGCGAGCAAAACCATACGTTATCAGTCATTACATCTTCAAAGTAAAAATACAGCCGGAGAACTTTTATTATTTTTACTATTGTTGAAACAGCCATGGAGGTTGACTGACGAACTTTTAAATGGTTGTGAGACGTATCAGGCTTCCTTTATGATAAAAAAAGGTGATTTACCTGATGCGGTTTCGTATTTCGAAAAAATAACTAACCGAGAGATAATGCTGGAACAAATGGCTCAAAATATTGAAGATGAAGAACAGCAACAGAAAAACCCACTAGAAAACATTTTTGAGGATTTAGGTTGTGTGCCCGAAGAAGTCGAGAATGCCATGGATGATTTTCAGGGAAACAAAAAATAGAAAGTAGAAGATAATTTTGCCTGGCAAAAAGGAGTAGAATCCATGAATGAGGATCAACGAAGGGTCTTCGATTCAGTCTTCCAATTAGTCAAGGATGGTAACAAAATATGCAGAAAGTTCGTTACTAGCGAAACTGGTAGGGAAAAAGTTACGTCATAAAATGTTTAGTTCACGCTATTCGTCAGGAACTCAAAAAAGATGTCACCATTCTGGCCCCAACGGGCATAGCTGCTTTTAATGTAGGAGGTTTAACCATGCACCGATTGTTGCAACTACCCGTTGAACATAAAAGAGGCACGCCTAAATATTCTCCACTTTCTAATATAGCGCTAGACGCAATTAGAAAAGCCCTTAAAAATATAGTTTTGGTGATTGTCGATGAAATATCTATGGTCTCAAACGACGAAGATGGCTGGTTCGGAAAAATGCATTTGTTGGTTTTTGGCGATTTACTGCAACTGCCACCTGTCAGTGATGGTCCCGTTTTCGTGCCTGTTCCAACCGAAACTTTAAATAAATGTGTACAATCCGTTGCTCCAGTAGATTTATGGTCTCTACTTGATTAAGATGAATTACGAATAAATATGCGTCAAAAAGATGATGACACTTACAAAACAATTCTTGCCAATTTGCGAGTAGGCACTGTGAGTGATGCTGATACGAACATTTTAAAAACACGAGTGATTACTTTGAATTTCCATAATCCAGGTGAAAGATTATACAAACTTTGTGATTACGTAAAAGCTCTTAGTGATGCTGTTTGCATAATGCCTACAAATGAAATGTGCGATACCTTGAACGAGGCTATGTTAGCCAGAAATAACGAACCTGAAATCACACTACACGCCAATGATAAAATAGACGCTAAGAACCCACAATAACGGCAATATGCTAAAAATAAATTAGAAAAAAATGAAGACTCGTCTGTCACGGCTGGTTTTCCCAAGAAAATCACGATTAAAAAAAAATGCAAAAGTCATGATCCGACATAATATTGATACTCCGCTTGAATTAGTTAATGGAACTCTATGTGTAGTAGACTCAATCACAAGATCTGTAACCGGTGAGGTTGAAAAAGTCAATGTTAGATTATTGAGTGGAGAAATCCATGGGATTGAACGGATAAGGGTCACTTTTGAAGTATCAACTGGCGTTTACGTCAATAGAGAGCAGTTTCCTTTGATCTTGAGCTAGCTATAGCCGTACACAAAAGTCAAGGCATTAGCTTAAAGACTGTAGTCATTGACACAGGGGTGCACAATTTTGCAAAGGGACAAATATATGTAGCCCCATCTAGAGTCACTTCTCTGAATGGCCTACACTTAATAAATTATGATACTTTTAAAGTTGTTGCAGATACACTAGCAATCTTGCAATACAACTTCTTGAGACAAAAATTTAGAACCGACTTGGTAGGTTATTGTCTTCCCGCAACGGGTTGCCATGATCATAACCATGTTGAACAGGTTTGGGCTATTCCAAGAGAAGTTTTAGAAGTTCAACAGAATAATGATCCAGAAAATAACATATCCAATCTCAGAGGGTTCCCAGAAGACGGTTACAACTCATTTGCAGCGGTTACATTCCTCTTACTGTTATCAAATCCAACATTGAGGAATCAAATAAAAAAACTTCCACCATATCATACCTTGAACGTGATGATCAATAATTACTTGTCAAACAGACTGCAAAATTTGCGAGAATTTATGCTTTTCGCTGGACACGAGTATACGTTTGCAACAAATAATAACATAACAATACCCATTTTCTTACAATCAATTTTGAATAAAAGTAATCAAATTAATGATATCGTTTCGTTCAAGGGTGTTTATATTAAAATTTTCATTGTATGTTCTTGTAAAAATGTCCAAGAATTTCAATCAAGTATTATGCGAGTACCCATAAAAAATGATTCGAAAATAAGGTATGAGTTAAAAACACTCATGGATTTCGAACGTTCAATTAAAAAAACCTGGACTACATGTTTAAGTTGTAACAAGGATACAACTCATAATGTTCAGGATGATCCAAAAATTACCAACAAAGTTTTGAATATTCAATTACAGTTGGAAAACTTTGCTATTATAGCAATCCTGGGGATAATATATTCTGTAATTACAAAATAAAGGCTTTGCCAACGTCTATACTGAAAATTCACAATCGCTCCTATATGCTACACAGCTGCATTT
This sequence comes from Aphis gossypii, assembly GCF_020184175.1. Lineage (NCBI taxonomy): Eukaryota > Metazoa > Arthropoda > Insecta > Hemiptera > Aphididae > Aphis > Aphis gossypii. The sequence goes on along the minus strand of NC_065533.1, from coordinate 9,203,274 downwards.
TCTACGAGAATAATCTTAAATCTGGTAGATACAGCATAATGATCAGAGAGAACAAAACCAACTGGGTACAAATAAAAAACCAAATCACGAAAATACAAAAGTGGCCCCAGAATTCAAAAAACGCCCACATTTTAGTATTCGAAGCAAAATAATTACATTGTCCTGAGATATCACAGTAAAACGTGCTTCGGAAAAATAATTGAAATCCTCAAAAAAAACTACTTCAGAGAAGTAAAAAAGGCTTTCTGTGCGTAAGTTGAAGAGATTGGGAGAAAATATAAAACTTTGATGTAAATAAAGATGTGAAATCAATACCCAAATTATGTGCCTCAACTTGAAAAAATATCTTATTCAAAAAAATGTCTAGATGTTCAACTGTACAAACATTAAAAAAATATATAATGTTTGTACAGTTGAACATCTTGAAATTTTGTTGAATAAGATATTTTTTCAAGTTGAGGCACATAATTTGGGTATTGATTTCACTTCTTTATTAAGCCCCAAATTCTATTTTTTCAACCGTGGCCCTTTTTGGCACAGGACTTTGAGATTGATTTCACATATTTATTAACACCAAAATTCTATCTTTTCTCCCAATCTCTTCAGCTTACGCACAGAAAGCTTTTTTACTTCTCAGAAGTAGTTTTTTTTGAGGATTATATATATAACGTAAATAAGTAATTATTAACGAGACCTCATTATCATTTATCGATGTTAAATATGAAAGTGCACATGTATATGTAAATAATATACACTCATTAAAAAATATGTTAATAATATTATTGTTCAAACAACCTTATTTAACTGGCTAACAACATATATTAGGAACATTGCAACCTGAATTATTATTATATAATTAAATATATATCAATTATTTGTAGTATGCGGAGTTTGTAATGGACCAATCGTTTGTCGTACAAGTAAGTTTCATAAAAGTTTTCGAGTGAATATAATAATAATTAATAACTATTATTATGTTATAGATTGAAGACGATTATAATATTATCCAAACATTCCAAACCAAATTCACAAAAAACAACATAATGATTCATAAAGTGATGAACTTTGGCTTTATGATAATAATATTTTTTTTTTTTTAACCATACTATTTATACTAATAGAAAACAAAACATCAGCACCGATAAAGGTAAGTCACAACTGAAAATGTATTTCGTACGTCTGTAAGACAAACTTCTAGGCCAGTAAGTTGGTAGTATTCTATCCCCGTTTTTAAAATTACAGGGAGATTTAAAAACGTTTGTCCACGACTTTCCCTCTGGAGTGATCAGATTTGTGGGTACTTCCTTTCCTCGTTTTTAACAGTTACATGGAGATTTAAAAACGTTTATCCACAACTTTTCCCCTTGCGATGGCATTGTCGTCCCCGAGAAAATTTTTAATAAAAAAGATATTTTACTCAGTTTTCGTTTTTTATCATAGTTTTGTATTCTTCGTTATTTCAACTTATATGCGCAAATATCAATTAAATAACTTGTGGGCTCATGGCCTAGTGGGCTAAGGCGTTGGGTGTAGAGTTTGTTATATTTGAATTTAGGGTAAGTAAGTATGTTAATACTACAGCCAGTGTCATAGTCTACTAGATCAAATTTTGTATTTGCTTGAGACGGGCGAAGTCAATGTTTGTCAAACTAATGTAATTTATTTTCGTTTATATGCAAGGTAATTAAACTATGTTTAACATTGATTGAATATGAAAAGTTATCAGTTATTTTTACACGTCTCCATTTGGTGTGCAAATTATTAATAATCGAATTGTAATTAGATTCAGACATAAGTGTGAACCATTCTTCTAAACTTCATGTAATAATTTTCTTTGAAAGTTTACATTCCAATAGCAAAAGAATTGAAATCTGGTTATTTATTAATAACCCAACTGTAATATTTTTACATCTGTTAACGCTTGTAATAATTAAAACAATGATATTAACAATATTTTTTATATTGATATAATAAATTTTGTTTGTATTATGTTCGACTATGTTACTTATTCAACACTTATTTCGTATTTATATTTTATAGACTAATGAAGGTTTGACCATGAACACCAAACCAGAGGTATTGAATCGGCTAATTGACGTTTTAGGTAATCATCATTTTTACGTATTTAATTGGCTCCCAAGATTTATGCATTAAGTTGACTCCCTAGACATTTATTTTATAAATCCATTGGTTATCAAAATTGTTTGAAAATAAATTCAACTATAGGTACGTCTATACGTTAAAAATATAAAAGTTGAATAAGTACGCGACTGTGATATTTTTAGCGACACAGTGTCGGTTAGTCTTGAAATTATTAATTCATTAATTCGATAACGGTCACAACTATCGATGTATTTATACAACCTATAAAACTGTGGTTTTCAACCAGTTTTCTATGAGCTTTTGAAAGTTTTTTATAGTAATATTAGTAATTACGTATGGTTGATAAAAATAATATCAACCATATGGCACCTATAATAGATCGCATATATGTAATATGAAGTATAAAAACGAGCGGTAGACCGCAATACCACATACCCATTGTGGCACATTAAAATTAATTTTTATGAATCACGGCACACGATGTTTAAATTAAAAATCCAAATTTTCAAGACAGCCTTTGGGAAACACTGTCTTAAAGGATACATTAGTTATTATTATGTACCTACCTATAATGATAGAGAACTACCTAGTGTTCTAGCCACCTAGGTACTAAATACAAATATTTAAAACGGGTACTTACTTTTAAAAAGACGCACAATATTGTAGTTGTATAATGAGACGAACCACCAGTAGCCTTAGGTATACGTGTTGCAACAATTCCATATTTAGTGGATCTGTTAGAGATTTGGATGGTAATATTTATATTTAATTTTTAATTGTTTATTTATCAAATATCTTTATACATTATAATTATACCCTGTAGAATTTAAAAATTTGATTAGAATTGTCAAAATTTCATATTTAATTCAAAGATTCTTAGTTTTATATTAATTTATAATTACTATTTTAATATATATATATATATATATTTTTAATTTACCTACCATGAATTTTTGTTAATACCTATTTTATACTTTAAATTTAATAAATATATTATGAAAAATGGAGAACCCATAATTTATATCAGATCTTTATTATATTTAAAATCAAAACATACAATTAAAATAAGATAGTCTATTAAACAATAAATTCTTAGTCAGATTACAATACCTATGTATGTATATATATGCCTACGGCCTACGCACAAAATATGATTCTTTATAAAAATATGTTGTATTTTATAATACCTACTATAATATTTATTTATGCAATTAATTTAAATTTTGTGATAAAATGCTTTAGGTAAATACAGTGTTATATTAGCATGTACACACCTAATAAACTTGGTATTGTCGCATGGCATAACCGAGATCCACGCAGATGCCACATTTAAAGTAGTCCCGTCTAATATGGGCATTCAACTGCTAAGTATTCATTTTATGATTGATAATTTTGTAAGTTATATTTAATTTAACTAAAGTACAATTAAATTTTGATAATTATTATTTGTATTTATATAATATCAATTTAACAGAAAATGTTAATTAGTAGTAGCTAATATTTTATATTATATTTTGCAGTCCATACCAATAGCCTACGCATTAATGGAAAGTAAATCTAGAAACTCATTTCAATGCGTAATGGATTATATGAAGAATAATTTAATTCCTAACATAACACCGTCATTGATAATGACTGACTTTGAACCAGCACTTAGAGATGCATTATCTTCTTGTTTGGGTGTTGAAGGGACACGTGTCTTAGGATGTTGGTTCCATCATAACCAAGTTAGTAACCTACTGTTGGTTAGTACTTTAAGTTGCTAATTGATTCATAAACTAATTTAGATTATTCTTCTAGAAATGTTAATGTAGGTACCTATATTAAACACCAATACATTAATCAAATGTAGACTTAAGTATTTTGTTTATAAACATTTTAAATGTTTATGAGTAGGGTAAATATTTTCAATTTTGTGAATTACCTACCTAAGTAATTAGTTACTTTAATTTTTAATTGTTAAGTTGATATATTGGACATTTTTCTATGCATTAGGCATAATATTGTATCTGACTGATTTCCACTTTTGCTGTCTAGTCTATGTTGATCTAACCGAAAATATAGCAAAATTACATTGTATAAAATCAAAGTTATACTAATACTTTGGTTGAAATAAAAATAATGTTCTATAAAAATATTGTAAGTATTTTCAAACAATATATTCTTTTTTAATAAAATAGGTATGTTTTTTCTGAATAAGAATTAAATGTGTTGTATATTTTCCTGTTTTGAATTAATATCACTAATTTCTACAATAAAATTATATTTTACAATTAAATATGACATTTTTTCGAATATGGTCTATTTATACTTGTTAGATGAATGGAGACAGAAAATTAGGTTATCACTTCCTCTTAAAGTTTTATAACTTTAACAAAACTAAATTTACCTATAAGTTTACAAAAAAAACATCTAATATGTTAATCACTTAATATTTTCTTATTAAATTTAATTTACAGGCAGTATGGAAAAAAATGAAATCCCTGAATTATTTACAAACAATCAATTCAAATCCATATGCATTGAAAACATTGAAGATCCTTATGTGTTTACCATTATTACCCAGTGCAGTAATAGAACAAGGTTTTCTTCTCACAAAGGCATATGCTATCCACCACAACGTTCCATTACCTAATTTATTTGAATATTACCAAAAGTAATTCATCATAACAATTTTATGTATTACTTTAACATGTTTCAATTATTAAAATACTCATTTTTTATTATGGTTAAACTTTACAGTTACTGGATAAGACGTGTCGGAGTTGATGTTTTATCTGTGAATGGTGTCTCAAGAAGGACAAATAATAACTTGGAAAGCTTCCATAACTTTTTGAGACATAAGTTCTCTATCGCACATCCAAATTTATGGGTCTTTCTTGGTAAGTGCTAAATTAATTTTTATCTGTGTAAAAACTAAAATTGTATAAATACTTTGAACATACCTACCTATACAATTTATAATATTGAATTCATTATCTTTTTAAATTTGATGAAAAGTGTATAGTCGATGTAAATCAATAAGACAACTCTTTGTTTGCTAAACTACATAATTTTATAATATGAAGCTATAGGTATATTGTTTTATTATGTTTTTATACTATAACAAACATAAACATTATAAAATATAATAATTAATTTAATTTCATCATCAGGTCAGATATGTGAGTTGAGCCAAAAGTATCACACTATGGTTACTCAAATAGCCAATGGTCTGCAACCGACTAGAAATTTAAAGGCTAAGTATCTTCTGAATTCTAGAAGAATAAAAAGGGCTGTTGAACAACATGAAGCAGGTCTATTAAGTGTATGGCAATTTCTAGTCAAATGTTCGCATTCCTGTGATGGATACGAAAGAAGGCAAAGACATTGGGTACTTGGTATTGAACATGATCAGGAATCAAATGATGATGGTTTATCAGATGACTTTGTCGAACAAGAAGTACCAGAAGTACCACAAAATATACCAGTAGTTGTACCCAGTCCAATAAACTGTATGGTTTGTTTAACTACAACTCCTGGTGAAAATGTAGTTCAGCATATAGTTTTGCCTTGTGGTCACGCCTGGGTGTGTGAAACATGTGTTTCAGTGTTGGATGGTCAATATCCTAGAATATGCCCAGTCTGTCGAGGAGATGTACATCATTTTCAAAGAATGTTTTTATCATAAATGAAATTAATAATTAATTATTCTGTTATGAAATATAATAAAAGTTAATATTATATAAAATTATTATGAATATTAAGTACCTAGTTACCTGCATTATGTACCTATATTATATACCTAGTAATTATATAATAGGTACTGACTACTGTTATACCTACTGTTCTATATACTATATGTAGTTATTACTTTTATATTAGTTGTAGTTATTATGTTGTTTTAAACGATACTAAACTGGAAAAAAATTCTGAGTTGTGAATGAAATATAGGTATCATTATAATAGTAATTAATTAAAGATTCTTTAGATGAAATTAATTTACTTTTAATACGAGGGTTGGGGGATGACCAGTATAGTAAAAATGATTATCTAAATCAAAATACATTTAATTTATATGATGAAATACAAACCACAAGATATTAGGTACTACTAAAGAATACCTATAAAAAGTGTTTTAAACTTATACTCTCATTAGGTAATAATTTATTTAAAGAAACGAACACAAAAAATAAAACAAAATAAATTATTGCACAAGTATTTGATGAAAATATAAAAGTTCTAGCGTGAAAAATAAATATAATATTGAACAAGCGTTATCAAAATAAAATTTATTAAAAAAAAAATAAGTTTTAAATACTATTGAATTTTAAGACAAAGCTTTCAATACCAAAAAAAATTTTAAATAGGTACAGTTTATCAACACTGGTTACAGAGCTTAATACATAAGGTAGGTACAATAAAAAATAAAAATGATATGCTCCCTACCTATTGGCTATTGCCGATTATTCAAAACTTTGCTGCATTAAGAATACAAAACTATATACAAAAAGATGTATATTGTAAGAATTCGTTAAAAAAAAAAATAGACTTTTTTATAAATCATTGTATACACCTACACACATTTAATTAATTTCTACTTATATTTTATATAATGCGATTTAAATCGTGTGTACACATTTTATACATTTTTAAAAAAATAACAATTAAAATATATACACTGGATATAAAATACATCGAATGTGCCATATTCACATAAATATTTGTATGTAGGCATGTAAAGTTGGTATAACACAAATTGATGCACAAAATATTGTAGGTGGTATTACCATTGATTACTAATTATTTACTTCTATAATATGTATTGTTATTCTGTTATTTAATATTCTTTAAGCCTTAAGGGGTTTCCACCCGGTCATTTTATACCTTTGTCTAACACGTGACATATGATTTTAAAAATGGCTTTATTGTTTAAATGTGTTTAAGTACAGATCTTAACTAAATAAGTACCTAGGTATTTAATTAACCTTAAAAATGTGTTTCTAATTTATCGAAAAATCATGTTTGGGGCACCTTTGTGCCTTCTATTCAAGATAAAATTATATTAAGTATGTTTCCAACTAGTGGCTATCAATTTTTCACACCGGTGGTTTACCTAGGGTTCTTCCATAAGTGTAACATGCAGATGTATTAATATATAACAAATAAAAAAAAGCTAAGACAATTTAAAAACAGTAAAATACAATTTAAGCCTTTTGTAGCGTTTTTCATAGATAAATAATATAATTTTTTAATTTTCTTAAAACTTCAGGGAGGGCTGCAGCCCCCTCAGCCCCTCCCCTGGCTATGCCACTGCTTCTAACTGTCGTTAATTTTGTCAATAATGCATTATTTATAGAATATGTAAAAAACAAAACCAAAATATACATAGTTATGTTGAGAATCATTGGTTTATGGTATTTCAAATTCCGTAATTTTACTTTCCGCAAAATTACGGTCCGTGAAGTTATGTTTATGAATATAATCCAGTCCAGGGTATTACTATCCGTGATATTACATTCCACAATTTTCTGGTTCCGTAATTATACGTTCCAAATTATTTTTTTCCGCATTTTTCTGGTTCCGTAAATTTACGTTTCAGAAAATTATGGTCCGAATAACTACATTCCGTTATTTTAAGTTCCGTGGTATTACGTTCCGTCATTTTACTTTCCGTATTTTTTACTATTCCGGTCAATTATTTTCCGTATAATTACGGCCTCCCAATCCGGATTCGAATCTACGGGGACCTAACGACTAAACCTATCGGCTATAATTTGAGTCTCGGGATAAATCAATAAACAATATTTCACAGCTATAACAAGCGTAGCATAGCTTGCGCACACTGCTATCGCATGCTTTGTTAATAAACGTCACGATCAAAATTAACACAGACAAGTATAAAAGATAATTATTTCATCTGTTCAGATGAAATTTTTGTCATACATCATGATGATTTTAAATACATAATAATGTAGTATATTATTGATGACAAAATAATTTTTATATTTATACGAAATTTTCATGTTTGTATTCTTAAGCAAGCGGCGCATGCCCGTAGAATTCGCCTCATACGTAACTACGTATGTATAGTATTGTATACTTATGTATATTATGCACCAGTTATCCTTTTTATAAACGTATTTAAGTTATACGAGTTATGTTCACTGGGCATAGCCATTTATTTTGATGTAAAATCATGCAAGTATCATTATACTTATGAAGCCCATTGGCTCCATTCATAGACGAACCATGATGACAATTGACAAAGAAGTTTATTAGTCCATTTGTCTACGCTTCCATTAAATGGAAATAGTTTTTTTTGATTTTTAACAACTTTTTTTTATGTTATGGTGATAGAATTCTTTTTTGAACTCATCCATAAATATGGTAGGTACCTATCTGTGTTTTTTTTCAAATAGTTTCTCTTTTTACGTAATTTCTGTTGATACACTTTAGACATTTTTAAAAACAAATTACAAAGTATCTATTTAATATGTGTAGTTAATACATGACAGTATTAAATATTAATATTATGAACACTAGACGATCTACACGACCCACCACAACAATGGATGAATAGTGTTAACAATTACTACAAATAACACTTAGTTATAACATACTACGACGCAACGGCGTAAATCCACGTCAACACTCGATAGCAAATGTCGCCAGAACGAATACGATAAACGAAGTCGCAGACAACTGCAGGAACCGCTCCCGGTGATCAGTGTAAGAACCACGAACTAAGATATCTTAGTTCGTGGTAAGAACTGTACGACGTATACGGCATAGAGAGGTCTGAGAGGATAATACGATCCCTGGCCATAGATAACATATAAAATGTCCCTGGCGCTGTTCCTTGAAACGTTATAATTAAAATGGTCGAGCGCAGTATGTTTTTGCCTCAAAAATACTAAACTTTTTTGCTAATATATTCGGCATTTTTCAACTAATTTTTTCAAAAACAACTAAGATGTAATCTGCATATCATGCCCGATCTATTGATACCACAGACGGGCTAATCTGTCCATTATTTAACTCTGTAGGCCTGGTTAAAGAAAATGGGCAAATTTACACACGTTTAATGGACAAACTCTGGCTCGTGTAAATGTAATTATTATGGTATATAGTTGTGACAATTCAGCTTTTTTTTTTTCCCCTAGCTTCTCACCACCATGGCAAAATGTTGTCATACTCGACACAACCGTCGTGCTGGTTGATCAATGATATAGACGATTGTCGCAACGAAAAACACTATAATTTTTTTTTTACGTATACCTACTTATAAATAATAATCATCATAATTACTTATGATTACGCAGAGAATTTGGCTATGGCAGCGTTCGAATAAAATAATTATTACAAAATTATATTGGATTAAGTAACGATTTAACATTTTTTTTAATTTTTGTATATTACATAGGTGTATTACAATTTAGATTATACGGAAAACAAAAGTTAAAACCAATGATTCATAAAATAAGTCAGTAATTAATAACAATTTTAATAAACATAAATTAAAATAAGAGATTTTAGATCTCTTCTCTATGCTTCAGTATTTTGTAAATAATAAATCTAATGACCAATAACTATTTAAAACTTTTTAAGTTACATAATTTTTTAAAAAGTTATAGGTAGGTATTAAATAGTATTTTACAAAGAAATGTGTCTAAGAAACAGGTTTAACTATTGTAATAGTTAATATCAACTAAACCCAAGTCCACACAATTCATTTTGTCTAGTAGTAGATACTATTACATTGTTAAACAGTTATTTATTATTATAAGCTATGAAAAAATGTATTATATAAAAGAAATAGGCCACAATGTATTTACTATTATGCGTCCATTTTACCTGGAACAAAAATGATTCAAATTAATATTTATCAGGTTGTTAGTTACAAATTTTTATTTTTAACCATTTCTACAACAGCCGTCAACCACCAATCAAGCACCCAACTACAATAGCATATACAATTAAACTGCAAACTGGTGATAAATTTTATTAAATAATGCAATTAATATTAAAAGAAAAATAATAATTATAAGCATACCTATGCAATTTTATAAATAATAACAACAAATGAACAAGAATATTACAAAATATTTAATAATAATATATAAGCAGTTATAAAGCATATTTTAAGTAGAGACTAAATTAGAAATTTTCTTCTTTTCTCTGCTTTTTTTTCTTTTCGATTGTCTTGTGCAGTAAAGTGTCGCATTTGCATAATTAAATAACTAGTTAAATAGATAAAACTATTTGGCTTTTGTGTTAATTACAAGGGAATAAAATAGAAAAATTTTGAATATCATCTACAGTGAGATCAAATACATTTTTATAATGGTAATATGTAGCAAAACTTTCTTCAACTTTAGTTAAAAAATGAAATAAATGTATGTTGGCATCCTTTTGATTTTAAGTTAACCAATTCTGCTTCAGGAATACCTATCTACATACTTCTGGTTATTTTTTTAATGCGTTCAAGCACAAAATGCAAGATGTATTTTTAATACATTTTTTTGTCACATACCCGGTAGCATAGAAAATAATATAATTTAATACAAAAGTTTCATTGTAATTATGGTCTTCAAATATTTCACTGGCTTCTCAAGAACCTTAATCAACAAGTAAATCTACTTTAAGTTTTAAATTAAAGAAAGCTTTTGTTGTCTTATAGTCGATCCAGAATGAAATATTTCTTTTAATTCGGACAATGTTATTTTTCGGAGTCTCGCTATCCATTTTTCCAAAACTTTGTCTTGTCATAATATCACTATGGAGCCATCGATTTTTTAAAAAAACTTTTCACGTTTTTTCTATCTACCCTAATTGAATTAATTTTATGGTATATTTGTTAAGTTCTATTTACTTTATATTCAATCTCAGTTTCTTCTATTATATATTTTTCATACCAAAATATATTACTTACTTCTTTTTGTGTCCTTGCAAGCCATCAGTTTCTCTCTATTAGAGGATTCGTTGAACATTCTGGCCTCTTTCTTTATATTAAATGTCTCTTTATAGAAGTTGTTGAACCACGGTTTCTTCATACTTTTTTGTTTGCTTATTACTACCTATGTATGTGACCCTCTTTAAAGCATCCTTAACCACCTTTTATTTAGCATCAATTGTTTTTTCTTGGTTTATGTTTAAATTGTTTACTGTTTCGTGTAATTGCTGCTTGAAAAATGCACATATATTATTATCCTTAAATGTATTTACATCATATCTGTCCACAATTGTTCCTTCTTCAGATGCCAGTTTCTTGTGTTTCACCTTCAATTTACCTTTAACTAGGTATTGGTCTAAATTGCAGCCATTATATAAACAATATTCGAATCTAGTATTAATTAAAACATGGTCTATTCGATTGACATATCTACCATTCGATGCTTTCTATGTTCCTTAATTTTCGCAATAAGTTCTTCATCACTTGTAAAGTCTGTAAGTGATTCCATTTTTACTAGTTACATCATGAAGGCAACGTTTACTGATAATAATTGATCTAAATATCTTCTTTTCCCTTAATTTAGCATTGAAGTCTTCTACGGCTATCCTTATTCTACTTAAAGGAAATTCGTTTAGAGTGTGCCCCAGATTATCATAGAATTCGTCCTTGTACATGTCCATTCACGAATGTAATATTAAATATTGTGTTTTTATTGTAAACACTGGCATCCTGAGATTGATACTTTTGAATTCCTTTACTGAAGTTACTACGTTTTTACACACTGCGAACCCTGTTTTAAATTGGCGTTATAAATTATACTCACCGTAGAAGATCGTCGTGTCCTGAATGTTGAGAGTTTCTTTATAATTACATCTTATCTCTTGCAGGGCCACCATTCCTAATCCATATCTCTGTTTGTCAAAACAAACACTGTAAAAAATGAAATTATTCCAAATAAACATGTATCGGTTATGGATGAAGGTAGTTTTGGTTAACTGTGCTACGTCAAATTTTAATTTATACAAGACTAGCCGACCCGTCACAGCTATGCCCGTGATTGGTTGTTTATTTTGCCTTCGGACCATGATTTTTTATTCAAATATTATTGTTTAATGTGATCGGCAAGTAAATATAAAAAAACGGTTAATGAAAACGGATTGAAATTTTTCTAGCGTTATAAATGATAAAAATAAATACAGATAAAAAAGAAATAATTTATAGTTGATAAAGAATTTGATTGAAGTTGATGAAGAAAAAAAAAGAAAAAAAAAGAATTAAAATAATAATTTTATAAGACTTCTGAGTATATGATGTTTTTTGTTATATTTCCTGTTGAAATTAAAATCATAGGATGATTCGGGTCTCCAGTTCGAGAAAATGACACGTATAATTGCCCATGTGAAAAGCACTCTATACGAAGATCTACGCCAACGTACTTGAATGTTTGACCTTGCGCTTTGTTTATGGTAACGGCAAAAGAAACTTTAACCGGTAATTGAAGCCGTTTGAAAGAAAACGGCAAGTCAGAGGGAATAATGGGATCTTGGAATAAATGCAATTTCTCCTTTCGCTGGCCCTGTAAGAATTACGGCTTATATAATATTATTTCGCAACGATTTTATTTGTAATCTTGTACCGTTACATAAGTTCGGTGGTTGAAGATTACGTAATAATGTAATTGGAGCACCAATTTTTAATTTTAGCTTATGAGGAAGAAATCCCGAAGGAGAAAGAGAATTGAGAAATTCTTGTGGATAATGAATAGCATTATCTGTTGATGTAACTGTATCAATAGATAGATATTCACGTGAGTGTCTATCGAATTTTAGAAGGATAATATCATTAATTTCTCCTGCTGTTACATTTCTCGGGGAGATAATAGCTCTTTCACATAACCACAGATAAGATTTATTGGACAGATTAAAAATGTCAGAATAAACTGTAAAAATCAACTCTTCCACAGTTCCACGTTATTAACCACCCGTCCAATCGTGTGATTGACAGAAATGTAACCATTTTCATTTTCTAAAGTTCCATTTCCAATTTTCAATAACTGTGCTGGAAAAATATCGTCCCCTCCGCATAAATAAACTCTCATGTTTGTTCGCAAATAAAGTTTTTCAAAATAGTTCCATATAGGGGAGATTTTAAGCAAGCATTAACGACATCAGCTCGAGTACCTTTAATGATTACTGGTAAGGTTTGACGGAAATCATCAGGGAAAACAAATGTTATGCTACCCATAAACTTATTATTACACCTAAGATCTTTAAATGTTCGATCAATTGCTTCCGATATGTGATCTGTGACTCATTGTACACTCATCCCACTCAACGAATGAGCTTTCTTGAAGAATTTTTCTAAAAGGGCCATTTTTACGAATCGTACAAACGTATTCTGTATCAACTAATACATTTAACGATAACTTGAAAGTCGAGTGAGCAGTTCTTCCGCCACTAAGGAGATTTGCTGCTATACCAGATGAAGCTACTGCTAATACAACTTTACCTGAGGATCTAATTTGAGCCAACAACAAATTAATTAGGAATGTTTTTCCTGTACCACCCGGAGCATCTAAAAAAAACTCTTCCTTGATGATTCATTACACTTTCTGTAATAACATTAAAAGCATATTTTTGATCATTTACTAATTTTGGTAAATTGATTTCTGCAAATTCTTGTAATCGGTTATTATCGTAAGAACGCAAAATTGAGAATTCAAAAGGATCAGATGCATTTTTATTTCGAACAGGTGAGTTCATTCCAAATTCAGTTAAATATTTTTCAGACAGACAAACAACTTTATCTTCTATTTCAATCAAACCTCTATTAAATATTTCATCAAAAAAAGTAAATTGCAAGTCATTTAATCGAGTCCGCTCTGTATGAAGAATATCTTCACAAAAATCATTTCTGAACTGTTTCCACAAATATTGAGGTTCAGGCGGTTGGCAGAAAACTATGATTATTGAGAATAATTCTCTCAATTTTGAAGGACTTTCTGAAAGAGTTGCCTCCGCTAGAGCATTTTTTCATTGCTCGTTATTTTCTAAAAGCCCAAGAGCAAAACAGATAGCTTTAAAAGTCGCGTGAATGACTCCATCAAAGGCCTTCAAGCTTTCAAATGAAGTAGGACCTTGTACATAATTTAGTAACAATCTTAAATGGAAGCACTCACTTTGATTTGGGTGAATCGTGTAAATTCTACCAATGGCAGTGTCCATTTTTATTCCTGGCCAACCTGGAACATCTTTTTCCCGTCTTCTCTTTAACCAGCCTCTGCTATCATCCCAGATATAATAAGAAGGAACTTCATGATAGAACAGTGTTTTCGCAAAATCATCATGTGAACACAGTTCAAAAAATGCAGTTAGTGTCGTTTTTCTTGGATTCTCAAAAACTTGATGAAGATTATTAGCATTAAAGAAAACACGCTGTCCATTTTCTAGATGAACAGCCAAGTGATGAACTGTCGGATCTCTGATCATGGATTTCAAAATTGAAAATTCTCCAAAACGCTTCAGAAGTACATATGTATCGACCATTCAAATAATTTGTAATCTCATCGTTTTCACGATTAACAGAAAAAGTAGCTCTATCTGATCCTTTATTAATATATTTACATATGTATTTTATCACTTTAACCGAATGACAGTATTCTACGTTAATATGCGCATTAAAGCACCTAGATAGCACTGAACAATACGGTACAACCCAACGGTTGTCAACCACGACTTCTGTTTGACCACGAACTTTTAATATTGCAGTATAACCTCCATCGTCTGGTGATCTCCGTCGGCAAGTCGGATAACCATCATCTCCAGTTTGAGTATCCTTGGTCAATTTGTAAGGGTATTTCTTACTACATTTTCCATTATTTATACATGGCGATCTAATGGCCGCATGGGCCAAGTTATCATATTCTTGCATACTATTTCAAAAAGTATAGGATCTCTGTCTTTGTTTGGTATCTCGGCAGAAATAATTTTATCAATTTCATCTGGCTGAATTTTCGTTTGTAACCACAAAAGAATGTGGCAGTGTGGCAAACCTTGTTTTTGTCATTCAGCACTGTAAACATAACAATTTACATCTCCAAAAATATATTTATTTTTTAATACATGCATAAACTTTTTTAGTTTGAGATGAAAAACTCTAGAGATTATATCGTGTCTATCAAACGACGTTTGGTCTTGAAATAATTCATTTTTTATTTCCGGCCATTCCGGGTTGCATGTGAAAGTAATAAATAAATTTGGACGGCCAAATTTACGAACATAAGTCATGGCATCCTGATTTTTTTCATGCATATAACGTGGGGAGCCAGTAAAAGAGGAGGGAAGAATTACTTGTTGCCCCACGTTATTAGCATTAATATTTGCATCATTGTTAACAGCATCTCGGAGGTGAACATAATCATCCACACGTAGTTATTTTTGATGGTTACAAATAAAGTGTAGTCTTTCAGAAATCATTTTTGCCATCATATCTACGGCGAATTGGCTGAATAATTTTTTTGTAATAATGTAGATGATTTAGACTTGTTTCTCTAACCATAAACCTATAAGAAGAAAATTGCATGTAGGAGACAGTTTTTGTTGCATTTTGGTTATTTTTCTTTAAAATATTTATATGATAACCGTCTTCGCCTCTAGTATACATCAATGGATATTGCAGTGCACCAAAAGATCTATTTCATTCGGAAACTCGATTCAAGTGTCCACTCCGACCGTGCAGAACTATATCTCTGGGACCTTTATCTTCCGTAATTAATAATACAGCTACTTCATCGATGGTAGGTGCATTATATTGACCTCTGTGTTCATCTTGAGGAACTCTATCAGCATGAATAATTAACTTAAAGTTTTGCAACTCATCAAAAGACCTCAACTCCAGATTAGATCTGAAGCTATGTATGAGGTGATCATTTTCACTCAAAACTGTTTGTAATGATTCAATGAGACCTCTTTTTAAATTTGGAATCATATTTGTTCGAATAGATGTTTAATCCGACTCTGACATAAAATATATTTGTAAAAATTTAGCATTATTTCCAATTTTGGGTAATAAACTACTTATTAAATGATGCACTTGACCCTGAATTTTAAAAGTGGGCATGAAGGGGGTTAGGTTCAGCTATTTCGTTTGCTCCAAACGATGTCATTTGAAACAGAGTATTATACCGTCTAGAATTATCAAAGAAATGTTTTGATAGAGGGTGAGAATTATCAATTAAACTTTTAATTAGGTCTGGAAGATTCTCAAAATGGTGTAAAACAACTTTACCGTCAGCGCAGCAAAGTCCATGGGTTTCATCTTTCCATTTTTTTGCATGGCACTTAGGACATAATATAGTCATTCATCCAATTTGAAGCGCTTTAATATTTAAATAATCTGCAATCTCGAATTGATAATTAAACGCTGATTTCATACTCAAAGCGTTACGACTTACGTTGCTCCTGTACAAGTGTTTGAGAACGTTCTGGTGTGTTATTTTGTTGCCTTCTGTTATAAATGCAAGTCGGGGGCGGCTCTAGGGGAGGGGCCCAGGGGACCATGCCCCCCCCAAAATCCAAAAAAAAATAGGCGAGTTTAATATAATATGATACGCTTTTATTATTACGGTTTATTTGTATAATTGCATGGTGTATTTCGGGTTTTCCCGTGGCCGATCGCGATAGTATCTATCTGACCTGACATTTTTTCTATTGTGTGTGTTTTTTCGTCGGCGGCGTGTAGATATGAATTGTTCCGAGAATTCTCTATGTATAGTTATCTATGTGTTCAGACGTTTAGTGCACGATTTTTTTTAGTGGTTCAGAGTTATATCGTTTTAATGATTGTAGCTTCATTTTACTACAGCGATTTTACGCAAGCAGACGACCATATAGTTACCATAGTAAAAATTTAACCTCTGGCTCGCAATTTTCATTATAATGGTACGTATTATTTTAGCATATTAAATTATTTGATTAATTTCTTTACTCTAAACTCTTTATTTCATTTCAATAAGTATTTACTATCTTAAAACATTAGAATTTGTAGATTATTAATTAGAAAAAAAATGTTTTTATGATTAATGTTTTCAATAATTACAAACCATATAGGTTTTATACAATAAATCATTGTACACAATAAAAAACGATTGTGAACGAAATGAATGGAGACGGAATTAAGTTTTTATTATTAGTATAATAATAACTATAAAATATAGTACATAATATATATTTTAAAGCTTTTTAAATAACTGTAAGCCATTTTATACGGAACCTTACATTTTAAAATATTTTGACTGCCAAATTTTTTTTTATCAACATTTTTAAAATAAAACTTAAAAACCAAATATTTATATTCGATAATAATCGAAATATTTTGAAAATTAATGTATGTAAAGAAAATTCTAATTAAAGCATTTTGTAAAAGTTTAAAGTTTCTACAACTAGTACTTTTATAAAACGAAAAAAATTTAAAAACATTATTATAATCTAAAATTATAATAAAATTACTAAAATGTTTTCCAACTTCCAATGTATGTTTTAAATGTTATATAGGATAAAAAAAAATGTAACTATTGGTAGTAGGAAGAGACAATTATCTAAGCCAATAGATTTTTTTTTACAAAAACACCAAAAAAGAAACACCAAGTACTGATAATGATATAATTCAACCTACCGAGACTAACCCTAATGCTGGTGAACCATCAACGATATCTACAACCAGTCCTACTGAAATTGAGAAAATTGAAAATAAAACTATAAATATAGATAGTGCATTTGATTATGATATAGGCCGTTATTTTGGTAAATATATTAAGTTGAATGATTTCACTAAATTTCAATTGTTAGAAAATCCATGGCATCCATCCAATACATATAATTTTCCTTTCTCACTACATTCAAAAGGTGGTAGAGACGTTAAACATTTTGTTGGACTCCACATCTTAAAGCTCATCACTGGCTTGTCCTCTCAGATCTTCACCGTGGTCTTTATTGTAAGTATTTTGTACTTTTTTTTTGCGAATATGGATTTCACCAGAGTAGTAGTGAACTAGGAAAGTTAGTAAAAAAACCACTTACGTCATTTGCAAAGCTTTATGGTAAAGATGGCTACCTTACAACTCATGAGAACTCAAAGTATCATAAAGATGCAGTTAGTGCAGGTAAAGACTTTGTAATAATATATCATGCCCCTCAATCGGAAGTTATCAACCATGTTAATTATCAACGGTTAGCTAAATTAGAAAATCGGTCTCGTCTTCGTCCAATAATTGAGACAATTATTTTATGTGGACGGCAAAATATTTTTTTACGAGGACACAGAGATGATGGCTATGTTTTAGAACAAAATCTTAAGACAATAGAATCTGTTAGCAGTGTAAAGAACAATGGGAACTTTAGGGAACTTTTGCGCTTTCGAGTGGCCGCTGGAGATACCAAACTTGAGAATCATCTTAAAAATGCATTAGCCAATGCAACATACATTGGAAAGAACACTCAGAATGAACTAATAAATAATGCATGTGGCGAAGAAGTATTACAAAATTTAATTGAAAAAGTACGTCAGTCTCGGTGGTTTTCAATTATTTTTGATGAGACTACAGATGCAGCACATAGAGAACAGATGAGTATTTCTCTAAGATATGTACATAATAAGACAATTCGAGAAGATTTTATTTCATTTGTGAAGATGTTATGAGTCAATTAGGTCTGAAGATATTGAAGGAGAAGAACGGCGTTTGTCTGGAAAAGTTCTAAGACACATTGTTATTGATTTTTGTAAAAAGTATACATTTTAGCTGGAAAAAATGCGTTTGGATTGGTACAGACAACCGTGCAGTTATGTCATCGGAGATAAATGGTGCTATTTAAGAGATACGTAAAGTAGCAAGTTATGCAAAACGTTGTCCCTGTATGAACCATTCGTTAAACAACTCTCTTTAAAAAGCCTAATAATATATTGGCATGCCAGAATACTATAAATAAAATGAAAGAAATAATAGCTTTCTCGAATTCATCCGCCGAAATAACTAACGTTTTTCGTACTCTTCTTAGTCGATAATTTTCGGGTCTCTGTGAGACACGGTAGCAAGAAAAACATGACGGTACAATTCAGTTTTGTACTTGTTTTCCTGAAATATGCGAGGGCTTAGAAAAAATCACCCATTGGATTCGTTCTCTAGATACTTCAACAAAAGCACACTCACTTCTAAATACAGTAACTTCCAATGAATTTATAGTTACAACATTTACCCTTTCCGATGTTTTAGGAACAACACTTCCTCTTAGTCGATTACTACAATCTACTAAACTAGACGCTGTTTCCGCTATCGATGCTTATAATGATGTTACATCAGTTTTACAAACAAAACGAGAAAATGCAGATTCAGTTTTTCAACAAATTTTTAAAAAGGCACAAAATATGACATCCAAATTAGATGTGGAAATTATAAGACCACGAATAGTAAAAAGGTCAGTTTATAGAGCAAATCAACTTAATTTAGATTCTATTCCAGAAGTATTTTATAGAATTTCTATCTATATACCAATCTTAGATTCAGTTATAAATGATCTACAAAACCGCTTTTCGGAAGATGTCTTAAACTCCTTTGACCTACGACTTTTGATGCTAGCCACAATAGATTTTGAAGCATTAAAAAATCAGAAGAAGCAAATAAAACCAAACTAATTAAATAAATGAAATTGTCAGAGATTTACGGTGGTATTTTGAAGAATGCGATTTGTTTAGAAGCCGAGTATGATGTGTGGCCAGCAAAGTGGAATCGTGTGAAAATGAATAACGGCAGAATTCCAGAAACCGTTTTAGAAGTACTCGATGTTTGTGATGTTGATATGTTTCTCGCGATTCATACTTTGATTCATATTTTAGCAACTTTGCCAGTCAGTGTAGCAACGGCTGAAAGTTCCTTCTCGACATTGCGACGGCTTAAAACCGAGTTACGTACACGAATGGTTGAGGACAGACTCAATGGTCTCGCTCTTATGCACATGCACCGAGACATATCTATAGATTTAGAGCAAGTTATAGATAGATTTGCTAAAAATAAAAATCGAGAATTAGATTTTGTTTTGTAAAATGTAATGTAATTTTTTATGTAATTTTGATATGTTTATTTTGTATACTATTTTCAATTTTGTGTATTTTAATGACTAATGTGGGTAATATGTGGCACTAATTTTAATAAATATATTATTAAATACTAAAAAAAAAGTGTGATGTTTTTGCCCCCCCTCCCCAGAATCAAACTCAAGAGCCGCCACTGATTCGAGTTGCATTTGCGCTCTCGGCATGATAATGAATTGGCCACTTTTTTTTTTTTGCAGTGGCAGTTGTTGTTTTTTTACAAAAATGTTACAAAAACGGTGAAAATAAATAATAATATCAAAAAATTTTTACCATGGTTACCGAAAATAAAATAGTAATAATAATAATAATAATAATAATATAGGTACAAATGCTTTTAATTTTTTATGTACTTTTTTACTGACAAAAGTGGTACTAAAACCTTCAGCAGAGTGTCGGGTTTCAGCCAAGTCGGTTCAGTAGTTTTCTCGGTTAGCGCGGTCGAAGAAAAACCCTTACAATTTTATATATAGAATAGATTATATGATTTTTTTTTAAATTATTAATTTTGAGACGGTGGTTTCCAAAATGTAAAACGTGAAACCGTGGGCGAAAAGAATACAATTATTTTGAAGCGAAAAAAAGGTCATTTTTGGGCGAAAGAAGTTCCGTCCGTTCGATCAACGACCTACTTTTACAGAACCATTCATTATAACGTCCTTCTGGGGGGGGGTATTTGGGTCTGGAGTATTTAATGGTGTCATCAACCAAGGTCTCAATGCATACCCAGAATCTCCTGTAGATTATATTACCATAAAACATGATTATTAAAACAGATTTTTTTTTTAATTTTGTTATAACAATGTTTTGGATTCAATTAAATAAATCTACATTTGAGGAATCTTCACTACCTACCCAATAAATAATAAGAACACATCCCTTCATTATTCATTTGTTCTATAATCGTAGAGATAGTACTACGACACCAAATATAGCTGTCATGTACTACTAGGGTACTTAGCATTTACATTCATTATACACATATTTGAATCGCATATCTAGTAATAATCAAAGTATATTTAGAAAATAGGATAACATGATTTAATATTTCTAATTGATTTACTAGTTACACGTTTATGGAATGGTAATTTTTCCTGTTTACATATACATATATATGTTCCAGGTAAAGCCCATCTGCTTTAGAGGGTACTATTGCAATGTGAGTACAATCAATAATACCAATTACTCCCGGGATTCCATGTACATTAGTGAACCTTATTGTATTTTAAGTTGTAACAGTGTTACAGCAATTATATAAGTAGGTAGGTATGTAACATTATGACATAATATAATGTTAACTTATTCCTGCCTAATATGATTTAATATATACAATGTCGATGGAAATCTTACGTACTTAGATATTAAACATATTTAATGTATCACACACTTCAGTTATGCATTTACCAACTGAAGATTGACTCAGGGATGAAGCTCGATTTTCCCCAATGTCCTGCTGATACGAACCACTTGTAAAAAATCGTAAAGCCGTTAAAACCTAAATAGTGTAAAACTTTAACATATTACGCAGATATCATATAAGCTATGTGATATAATACTTGACGTCTTGGCTTGCTTTACGCTCAATACTTATAGCAGATTTTCTAGATGGGGTCTCAAGGTATGAACGGAGTTCACCTACTAATGCATTGACAAAAGCTTTTGTAAGTCTTCATTTTTTGACAAACGCTCTTTCAGTTAATACTATAAAATAAGTAATCTACCTATGATATTTTATTCATATAGGTACCTAGTAATAGTTTTTAAATGTTATAAATATTATAACAACTAGGAAAATTAAGTAAATTTTAATTTAACATACTATCGAATGGATTCTCAGCCACATGAAACCGAATGGTATCTTGTCTTTCCTCCATAATTTCCAAATTGTGAATAGCTTGGATGTAATTTAAATTAAGAAAATTTTCCATTTTCGTATAAATTAAAAATACACAAGAGACACAAGAAGTTTTACACGAAAAACTTAAAACATTGATAATAGTAATTAGTATGGTAAAATCACAATTAGTGTAGTGGATACCTACTCTAATAAGTTAATCTAAAACTTTAGAGTACCAATATTCAAAAATACGGTGTTTTAATCTTGCACTAATATTTGAACTAAAACATGAAATTTTAGTGTACTAATATAATTAGTAGTCTTATTTATAAATTAATACAAATTTGTGTATTATTTATTAGTTATAAATTAAATAGAATCATAATACATTATGATAAATGAGCATGCCTATACATCAGTCAGCATTTGCTACTGGTACCTTAGGTTGTACCACATAAACTGCAATACGGGTGTACCACAATAAATACATTACATATATAATATATATGTACTTAACATCACTAATATAATTTAGTTACATCAGATATATGAGGTATAAAATGCATAATCATTTAAACATTTATGTTTTGTGTCTCAAAATAATAATTTTATTTAGTATGCTGTATTTAGTTTTATTTTATATAATAATATAACATTTTTTTCTCAATATTGTACATTAGTATGGTTAACATGTGCAAAATAAAAACATTTTTTGATATTAGAAATGTTTTTGTTTTTTTTAAACTAATTTCAGTTTTTCAGCAAACAGGGCTGGTCCCAACATGTCCACATTAAACAGAATCCACTGAAGATACTAAATTATTAACATTTAAGATTAACAAAACTAGGAATTTAAAAAAAAATGATAACTGAATATTTAAGTTTAAAATCAACAGAAGAAAAACAATATACATATTCTAACATACCTATATAATACAATTATTACATAACCAATATTATACTACACATTTTGGGAATATATTGTTAAGAACTTGATATTATTCAATAAATATAAAGTTACACAAAGACTTGATGGATTGAAAATGTTTAAAATATTTAGCCATTAAAAAGAAAATGATTTTTGTTACTACAGTAGAGTTTCGCTAATCCGAACAATTTATATTTTGTACTTTAGTACTCATGTATATGTATATATTCGAGAATACCTAAATACCCATTATAAAGATATTATTTTTTCGATTAATAACAATAATAATGTGTAATGTAAAATTGTAAATCAATAAATTTTGAATTTGTATAAATACATAAAGTATTTTTTGAAAAATATTTATTTTAAGTTAAAAAAAAAAGTCTTTTTGTTTAATCCGGATTTTCGATAAACCGGATAGAGTCCCATCTAGTCCTGATTATCGAGACTCTACTGTAGTTAAAAATTTGACTTATCTCCAAAATGAGTGTTATAATGTCTCCAATTAGGCCATATACTTCTTTGGGAAAGAAGTTTAAGACATTGGGAGTAGTGTTGGCCAACGATATACTTTTAATTATATGTATATTAATTACTACTACTAATTATTAATAATAATTTACTATGTATTATAACGTAAATATAAATATAGAAATTAGATTACAATAAAAATGTTCACTCATTTTATTTAACACAAATATAAAATTGAATAACAAAATAAAATGATTATGACGTATCACAGCGAGCAAACAATCAGAACTGAATTTTTAATTTAGATTAAATTGCTTGAACTATTTCTTTGAAATTTATCACAAAGATGATCATAATTCATCATAATTTATTGTCTAGAAGATAAAAGTAATAAAAGTGAGCCTCGATTTAACAATCTCGATATCGCGATATTTTCAATAATTATTTTTAGATATCAATATCGAAATTATTAAAAAAATTCCCACGATATCAGTATCGTATCGAATTATAGATATCTTTGGCCAACACTTATTGGGAGCATTAAAATTACATTGTTGATGCTTCAGGTTTATAATAGTTTTAAAATAAAACACAACAGACGTTACATTTTTCACGTTTATCCCAATCCATGTTAACATTAACAATAATATTGCCTCGATCTAATGGTAAATTACATATTTCACATCTAAAAAAGCTATCCAGCATGCTTTTTTTGACATGATCATACAATTTTTTCTTTTTGGAATATTCCATAAGACAGACATCACAAGATTTCATTTTCTCATTTGTATTGGCAGGGATCATCCTTTAAAAAAAATCATAAATTATTTCATTAATACGGTCATAAACCAAATACCATGTTATTAATTTGTATAGTGATACATTATATTATTAAATTTATAAAAGTGTACAACAAAAAGCTTAATAATAGCATTATAACGTTATTATAAATATATATTATTTTAACTAACTACATAGTTTAATGAAATAACTATTATGTACAATTTTAATTTTGATTAATTAATAATTAATATTTATCTACTCTTACTGAATTAAAAATACTGAAATAAGATAATTTTATCTTATTTACATATCAAAACTGTTATTAGTAGGTAGTATAAATTAACTTAATAATATATTAATAATTAAAATACTATACAAGACAATTTAATTTAATTATATGCGGAATTCATGTGGCAGGTGATCTACCTTCATATAGGGATCAATGAATTCAAACCTTTTTAAAGTTAAAAATTAAACAGTTATTTAAAATTTACAAATTTTTAAGTACAGTTAGCGTTTTTTAATAACTGTTATAAACTTCAATAAAGTGTCTTGGGGTTAACTGACAACCATTCTTTAATAAGATGGCAGTATAAGAGGTCAGATGAAGTTTTGTGAATTTTTCGAAATTTTTTTTTATTTTAAGATACGACTAAATTACATTCTATTGCGATTGTCTAAGTGTTAGCTCCTATTTACAAATCACCAAGATTTTTTGTGTGGTTTATAGTCAAATGATTATAATGATTTTGTAAAACTTAAAATCATTTCCACTCATCTGACATAATTGTTGTTCCTGAGACTTTGGAATACTTATCTTTCAAATATTTGAAAAAGTGTAGTTAGTATAATTTATCTTTGTTTTTTACTGTTTGAAATGATTTTTCTAACTTCTTATACAACAAAAAAAAAAAAAGTAAATAATAACATTATTTTAAATCCAACCAATCTAAAAAGTTTAATTTTTAGGAATTATTTGTTACAAAGAAATTTATTGAGGTTCCAATGTTAATTTGTTTTCAGTTATTTTTGTGAAGTTGTATATTATTATATGAATAATATTTTGAATTAAAAAGATTGTTTAAAAGTAAATTTGATTCTAGTAATTGGTTCGCAAAGTAAAATATTTTAACATGAGAAAAAGTTTTTAACAATTGCAATAAAATGTATAGTTATTAGTATACATAATTTTCACTAATTAAGTTACATTTTTTTTTTTGGTTTTTATTTGATTCTTATAGACTCGGGGTCGACAATTTATTTCTAAGATAGTTCTAATAATTTGAACAAAAAAAATGTCCGAGGGCCAAAAAAAATTTAAACATTAGTTTATTAATTATAATGTATTTGTTTTTGCACACAATTTAAGACAAATTATTTAATTATTTATACGGTAATTATTGAGTAGGTAATTATATATTTTTACTAATAATAACACAATTTCATTCTTAAAAGTTTAATGTGAAAAATGACATTTCTTGTTTCAAACCAGTTTTTTAAAATTTACTCTAGGGGAACAACTTAACAACTAATCCGCAGTGTTTTCAAGGTAGAGATCAGTTAATCTTGAATGATATTTATTTTTTAAAAAACATCATTTTGGAGAATGAAGTTTCACATATGTATGCAAAGCCAAACATGGTAGCAAATCGTATGGCCAGTGTCTACATTCTAAAATGTACAGAAAACCAGAATTAAGGAAAAATATTTTTGGAGGTCCAGTTATTTCTTCTTTGCGGGCCTGACTTGGCCTGCGTGACGCCTATTTCCGATATCAATTGATGCAAATACAACAAAAAGTTCAATGAAAGACCACTTAATTCATCTAGTCACAGTAGTATTCCATAGTTTTATTCTAAACATAGTATTGGATTTCTATTTACACTAAATACTAGCTCATCTTTGTTTCTAAACCAAAATGTAAGGCTTAAAAAAGCTCTTTTAAAATAGTTAATTAATTTAAGCTCAAGTGAATTGTGTGATACAGACAAAAACTTCAATGTATGTTCTAATGTTCTACACCTCTTGATCCTATTTCCAATACTTTTAGTTCAGATTATGATGCTACTGAAAATCAACAGATAAATTCTAAATGGTTATGAAAACCATAAGATTTTTTTTCTTTTTTTATAAAATGGAAAAATTTTTAATACATATTTGTCATCGAATAATTCAAGATCAGCATATGGAGCCTCGTTACCCTCACGCACATACCTTTGAACTAGATAATAACTTCAATAATTTTGAAAACAATTGATTTTAAATGAAGTTATATTAAACATACTTAATAATCAAAATTTTCAAACAATAGTATGCTATTATGCTAATATAATACTTATATAAATAAACTATTATATATATATATATATACATATAAGTTCAAATTTCAAAGAATGTTTTAAAAAAGAATCATTAATATTATTTAGTACATTAACCAAATTAGAATTTAATATATTTTTTTTTTAAAATTATTTTAAAAATATATATTTAAGCTGTATTTTAAATACATTTATAAGGCGTTTATTATAAAACGGTAATAAAAAACTCACTTTAGTGAGAGTTCACTCAATAAAAATAATGGTTTACTGTTTTCTTTGAAAATTTTCTAAATATATAGGGAATTAAAAAATAGATATTATTAAATTGTCAAAATAGATTACCAAAAGATAATTTAATAATATTTATGAACACCTTAGAATTGTTTTCATCTCTAAATAATTAATGATTTAAATGTTACTTTTATGATATTACTATATAGTATTATATTATAAGAAACTCGAAAATCATCAACAACCATTTGAGTATTATGTATAGAAATAGATAATTATTGTCAACTTTTAGTAATTCATAATTAAAGTCATTCTAAAATGTAATACAAGTTTATCTGATGAAAATGGTACAATTGGTACATAAATATATAATTATATAGATTTTATGGACCACCAATCTTTTAAACCAACCATTAGCTTTAAATTATAAAATTAATTAAATTTTTTATGTGGTTTCCATCTTTTGATATTAAAATCAAATTAATATATATTTATTTTGAACTGCAATTTTTCTAATGTCTTTCTTAAGCAAAAGTCAATTAATTTAGCTAAGATACATTAAATTGGTAACATTTAATTTTACTCATATTTAAACAAAATGCTAATTAAAATCAATATTGTCAAAACATAAACAGTTTAACTTATATAAGAAGATTAACAGTAAAATTATTTAACTTACAAAATTCTATAACATTCATTACAAGTTTGATTCGCTGAAGATTCATTAATCTGATCATCAATATTGTTTTCAGTACTATCGTCTGCTTCATTTTTTATTGTTAGTGTCTGATCATAGTTTATTCTGTTTAGTACAACACAACATTCTTTCAACTGGTATCTAAACACAACAAATAATATTATTAATATAAAAAATCAAACTTTTATTTTTTATTGATCTTATTAAGCCTGCCAACTATGGTTATTAGCTATTTATAGGTTTTTAACTGTTTTAGTCTGGGAGTAGATACAATTGGTTGAACACGTGACAAGATTTTTACCTATACAATTCCCAGGTGATCACCCATCTGGAAACTAGTGGCAACGGCTGATACTTACTCTCAATTATGTTACATGATTAATTGCAAACACCGCTCCACGCCAACTAAATTTTTTAATTATTTTGTATATTCTATGTCTCTCTAAACAAAACTTTTAAATTCATAGATGTATGTTATAATACAAAATTCTATCAATTTTAAAAGGTGAAAAATGAGTTCATAAGATATGAAAAATGAAGAATGATAAGTTTGAAAAACACTGTAACTAATAACGAAAAGTACTGTAGAAAAGATAGAAATTTCAATGTATCGAAAACAGAAGAAATGAATATTTTCGTCATAATGGATTGATGGAATTGTTTATAAAAAAAAAGAATATAAGAAAATACCTAATTGTAGAGAGAAGTAAAATATGGAATGCATAAAGCAAAATATAGTCATAAGAAAATTTATTTAAATTATTTATTTATTTTATTTTTATTTTATTTTTAATTAATTTATTTTTTTATTTATTTATTTATTTTTATTATTTTTTATTTTTTTTTAATTAATTAATTTTTTATTTACTTATTTTTTTTTTTAATTTTTTTTTTAACCTAACAAAGAGATGATAAGGAATTTTAATAACAGAAAAAAATTGATAACTGCTAAAAATTCCATTAAAATAAAAAAAAATAATCTAATAATCTGGAAAGGTCTCAGATTTGAAAAAAAATATTAATATCTAATTTTAAAATTTCAATAAAATCTTAAATGATATTAGAAATGAAAAATATTACCTTTAATTTTAAAAATAAAATAAAAAATGCTCTTAAACCATTAAATATATTATACATCATACTAGTACCAAATGATCTTTGTAGTTCACGTCATGTACAAAATTCTATATTTGTTGCCATTACAGTTAAAATGAGTATTGAATTGAATAATAAATAAACCATTAACAAATTTATCGTACTGTTTCATAACTTATAAAATATAAAGACTATTTAACACAAACAAATTCTTTAAATAAATTATGAATATATTATGAAATAGTATTAATCTGTCTTCATTCAAAAATTTTAAATGATTAAAAATAAATTAATAATTTACTTAAAATTATACCAATTGTTATAAGAAAAAATATAGTATATACTCACTTTTTAATAAGTGCATCAATATTTTCCATAATGATGAAGTTATCTGTTGTTATAAATAACTGAATAGGTATAAAGTAAAACTCTTTACCACCAAACTTATTACTCCTTAAAAAAAAAAAAAAAAATGTTCAGTAGAAATTTTTATAGCAGTAATAATTTTTTCACTTAAAAATCGAATATTTATTATTGACGAGTAAACTTTATACTAGGTATATTAGTTATACATTTATTTTATGACTACCTATGATACAAAATTACCAAATAAAATTGTTTAAATGAAAATGTCAGTTATCCAAAAATAAATATTTGTATAGACTTTTGTTTGAGGTTCAACTACATATTAATAAATGATATATAGAATTATAAATGAAATGTATTAATAAAACATCTAAACCATAAACAAAATTCTAACACTAAAGAATCAAACTTCTGACTAAATTAATATTTTAGTACAGCGTTAATATCTTTTATTACCTATTATAATAACAATTATTACTTCTCTTGGATTACTATTTATTTTAATACTTAATGTACATACTTAAGTTATTTTTTCATTAAAAATAAAATTATTAGCTATAGATTATATTATCATATACACTCATGTCAGTAATATCTAAGATTTTTTTTAAATTACCATTCATTACAATAAATAAAAAATATAAACTTACAGCAAAAACAAATAATAACGGTGATATAGTAAAATGACAAGTACCGAGTAAATGGCATATAATGAGTTACTTACACATATTTATAATAGTATACCTATTATATTATTATTGTTGGTTAAAGACGTAACAAATATGAGAGATGAGATGAAATGTAAATTTCATTTTTAGAAGTGAATAAATAAAGGGTGAAAAAAGAATATTTTAATGATACATACCATAAAATGATAAGGTATAAACAGTTGAATTCAAACTTTATAAGCGCTATTAACAAAACTTTGACTTATCAATAAGCTACAGTGTAGGAGTGTTAGTTACTACAAATTTTCTCATAGGATTTCTGATAATTTTTTGAAAAACGTGAATTACAACTTACGAGCAGATGATAGTAACAGCTTGTTCAGAAAATTTTTGTTTCAATTTATGATTATTGAATTAAACCGTGACTAAAAAAAAATCATAATTCATAATAAATAAAACAAAATAAATATATACATATACCTAAATAATAATATGGATCAAATATGAAGTTAGTACTCACAATTCAAATAGACTATCTGACCGTCGAAGCGTCGAATTGATTATAAATGATAATATCATGGTTTAAGAAATACGGGTTACCTATCGTCAGCCCCTGAGCGTACAAACCAAGTTAGGTTAAATCTTAGATAATATTATACAGGTTAAATAGTTCATATTTCCACCACATGGGCACTAGTAGTGTGTTACATTTTCGAAGGTGCGCGGCAAAATATTTTTATTTTTTAAATATAAAATATATTATGATATGACCTTTTTACTTATTGAACCTCAAACCTAAAGAGTTAATTACTTTTCCACATTATTTTTATTATAATTAGTAATTATTGATAAACCTTCCAAGGGCAGACTTAGGTATGTGGTGGCCAGTGAGCGAAATACATTGTGGGGACCCCTTATGCATAAACAAGAAAATATATTTTTTTATTAAAATAGCATAAAACTGTGGAGGCCCCTGAGCTGCAGCCCACTCAGCTATCCGTCCCCTAAATCCGGCCCTGAAACTTATAATTATTATGGCTAACTAAAATGTTTTTTGTAATGAACATTGAACAGCACTATTATTAATTCAATTAGGTAATTTTACGATTATAATAGTTTGGAATATTAACTTATCTTTTCCACCTGGTTTAGAAATACTTAATCTACAATACACATAAATTATCCGGAAAATAATATCTTTCTTCTTATATTTTAGAATAGATGACACATTCTATTTCCATTCCATATTCATATAAATTATTCCTAACATTCTATGCATTTTCCTTATCAAATACCCTATATCTTTTTTTCATTTTTAAATATAAAACTCTTTCTACTTTAATAAACTTTAATACTATTTTATTATATTAAATACTTCCATTAAATATATTTTTCATACTACCAATAAAAAGTATTGTGAAAATTATTGAACTACAATAAAAAAAACCATAATACCTAGGTTAAAACAATTTATTTCTAGTAAAAGAAACAAAAAATAGTAGGTGTTTAAATTAGTCTTAAATACTGTTTTAAAAATATTTGAACATTATTTTTAAAGTATTTTTTATAACACTAACTTTAAATAATATTATATAACTTTAAATTAATACAATATTTTATATCATTTAAAATTCTACATACAATTATTAATGCTCTACAGATTTAGTGAAAATGAGTACTTAAACTATAACCCATATCTAATTTAGATAAGATACGATAGCTAACCTACATACTCCCTAATTAACTGCAAATTATGTCATCTCGGTAACATCACTAACACTGTCGAAGTTAATACGGCAGTACTAATTAAGTTAAATTATTAATATAATACATAATTAATTAATAGTTATTATTTTAACTAAAAAATATTTATAACAAATACATATTAAATATATTTATGTATATATAGGTATATTACTTTTTATTATATACACCACCCCCTCTTGGAAAATTTCTAGATCCACCCCTGCTGTAGACGATGTAAAATCATATCAGCATTGATATCATATTATCATCCACAAAAAATGACACTGATATATTTGTTAATAGTGTAAGACATGTAACTAGATCATAAACAAATAACACAAGTCTATAAGAGAAATATTCGTTAAAATTGCAAGCATACAACTGATTCTTCCAGAATATGATAATGATAGTAATACACAATTTAAAAAAAATGGTTAAATAATACAATGTTTCTTAATAAGAGTAATTGAAATTTAACATTATCTTGAAAATGATGAAAGTATTAATTTTATTGAAGATTTTATCTCAAAATCCAAGTTGATACATCTAAAAAATATTAGTATTTGTTACAGTAGCATATTATTACAGAATAGATTAAATCAATATTATATTCTTGAGCACAAAAGTAGTTACTTATGACCAAATTTTTAGTATAATACTAAATAATTTAAAACAAATGAAATTTAACTAATTCAAAAAATTATTAAACTTCTTTGATAAACTGTAATTTATATTTTAGGAAATAAAATAAAAAAAAATAAAAGGATGTTCTAATAATATGTCAAATGACTCATAGGAAAAAATAGTTAAATTATTCATAAATGAGTTAGTGAATTTCAGTAATAGACAATAGGCTTTAAAAGTCATACGTAAGTACATGCAACAGATACCATAATTTCAGCGTCTTGAGATCAACCAAAACTTTTATTTTACTTGCTTAGGCTAAAACGAATGCCAACAGATTAATTATTTACACTGTTGATTACCAACCTTTAAAATATTTTTACTGAATATTCACTAACTATAATTAAAAATATTGATATATTATTTTAAAAATGATATAATGAATTAATAAATTTAATAGAATAATTTAAATTAATGTATTCATATAAGTAAAACAAATTGAAAAATTTATAATTATTTGTGGCATATAGACATAATTATAATTATAATTTTAAAATAACATAATATAATATAATGAGGTCTATAAACTTAAATATTTATAAGTTAATTACATTATATGTAAATTATTAACACAACTAAGCATTATTAACAATGACATTTAATACTATAGACAAACATGATAAATATTTAATAAATTTAGTAGACTAATTATGTTTACAATTAAAATGTTACTACTTTTTTTTAACAATAATATTATATTCAACAATCAAAAACATTGGAAATACAAATCGAAATTAGTAACTGTCATAAATATAGGTATAATAATTATATTATACAATTAAGTTAATAATATTAATGTTATAGTATAAAATATAATTAATTGTTATTAATACAAGAAATTGTAATTTAAATATATAAATTTATTTGAGATAAATAGAATTTATTAAAAATTTTATGTTTAAAAATAATTTAGTATTTTATAGCAATGTAGATTACAGAAACTGCTATCATCACCAATTATCAATAATCATTCAACTGTAATATAATTTTTTAAATCGATAATCGTTTTATGGAACAAAATAAGAACACTTAACATTAATTAACCCACTGATTTTTAAATATTGTAAATCATTTTACCTATAGATAGTGGAAGCCAAGAGGCAAGAAGTATATAAATATGTGTACAACTTGATGAGGATGTAATAGATTTATAACATTGATTAAATTTGTCATGCATTTGTTTCATGGGAAATAGCTTTTAAGTTGATCTTTGATTTTCATCTGCCAGCAATTTTCAACCAATATTTTTTTATATTTTTTTGAACTATAATAAAACTTAATAAATATTTTCTGATATTAATAAAATATAATGCTAGAATATATAACAAACAAAACAAAATACTAATTAATTAACATTTCCAACTTTATTTTACTGTGATAAAATGGTAATAAAATAATGAAACAATGAAAAAAAAATGTACTTCTAGTACATAATACTTTAATAACTTCACTTATTTGAGTGCTATCCAACAACAAATGAGAATTTAGAAATACTTCACTGTTTGAATTACTGAGGGAAGTGTCTATAATATCTGTTGTTTTAACAAATTATATTTAAGTAAAAAATTATACTCTCATTATTTAAATAAATTACATACTTAAGTAAAATTATATAATATAATAATATGTATATATAACAAAATAGTTACCATATAAATAAATTAAATTAAGACTTTTCTAAAATACGACAATGCTATCATTATAACTAAATTCATTTAGACCTAAAAAAATGTAAATACTTTTTATCCTATACCAGATGGGGATAATAGAAGATATTACTTGATTACTGTTTTGGTCTTGAAAAACTGTTACTGCTGATGGAGTTTGCTAAAAATAATAAGTAACAAATAATAGATTATTAATGAGATATTGAATAATATATTAATATTTCATAAAAAGAAAAAACTTACATAGTTACAACTGAAAAAGTGCTCATATGAAAGAAGGTTGTAGACTTGTGGTTATTTTTTGAGTTTCATAATTTGAATTAATTTTCTAAATCTATTTACATTCTTTCTCCCTTAAATTTATACTTTGTTTTTCAAAAATAATCTGAAATTCAGTCCAATAATTAATCCTCAATTTATTTATATCTGATAATGATATCTACTAATAATGAAACTAAAAATGTAAATCTTATGAAGCTTATACTCTAATAATATCAATGTTTGAAAATTCATACATTGTTGAGCACATTTTGTCATACTTCAAAATATTTACACTGCAAAGTATTAAGATTATTTTTCAGTTATGGACCGTGGACCGTGGTAACTAAAATTGCTATAGGCCCTCTTCATTCGAATGAATTGTAGTCCCAACTTCTACTTCACTTTAATAATGGAGAATATTATTGATGTTTATTATCGAGGCTTAGAAATTTTAGCACTATAACAAAAAATTATATTTACTTTAAATTATTGCTTTAATATTCACTTAAAATTACCAAAATAAAAACATACAAAGTTAGTAAACATACAAGATAAAAATTTCTATGAAAGAATTAAATTTTTTTATATAGAATATGGTAGTAGGTATTTAGAAATTATTAGGTACTTTATCTAGCTCTGGAACATAAATACAATGAATCCAATAATAAAATTGCAGTACATTACGCCTGACATAATTAAAAGTAACCAAATTGTTGGAATTTATAAGAATAAATTGTCTTATGTGATCAGCAATCACAACCAATATAGTAACTACTATTTGAAAATCAAAATGTGTTTTTGTTCACGTATTTGTATACTTTATTGGAATTATATTGTTTATTTGTATTATAAAAAATATGTTTATATAAAAATAGCATTTAAAACTCTATGTTGAAAAAATAGCACTATAAACCGTAAACATGCATAAATTAACAAGAACAATTTTTATATAGCATTAGAAGTGCGAGAAATTTGAATTTTAAGTTTGATGTTCTGTGACTTATCAAAAAAGTATACGTTTGCTAAAACTTCCAAGCCCTGTTATAATCATACAGTTATATTGGGGCAATATCAGTCTTACAATAATTTAGATATTATCAAAAATGTAAATAACATACAACACAATAAAAGTTCATGTATATAGCATACAATGAGCTTAAAAAAAAATAGGACCTATGAATATGGACATGAATAGTAATAATTATAATACAGGAATTTATTTTGAAATTAATTTTCAATATTTAGTTAACAACAATTGGGATACATCATTATCAATAGTCAAAAAAGCTAATTTATTTATTTATTTCATTCCTACATTTATACATGGAGTAGGTAATCAGTAGAACTTTGTTTTCAACAAAAATATTTGGCAAAGTTACATTATTAACATTTATATATATATATATATATATATATAAGGTACATACAATCTGTGCCTAAAGTACAACAAGTAATAGTATAACATGAAAATTTGACGGAAGAAGTCACCCAGTGGTAATATTATCAAATTTTATTAGCATCAAGTTACATTGCAACCATAATTAAAGATCACAGCCGTAGTCGCAACTAGTTTAACAATTATCACAAGTTATTGAAAAATATCAAAATTTGAATTAAAATAATGAATTATTTAAATTAGGTATCTAAATGTACATAACAATATAATTCAGAAGAATGATGAAATTAGTCATTTGAATCAAATCTTTTGGTAACATAACTAAGAACATTGTGTTTAATAGGATTTAACTTTTTCAAATCAACTCTACTGATTTCTTATCAAACACATTGACAAATTTGCTTATTAGATATATTATTCCAACTTCTATGCTTACAAAAAAAAAACTGTAAATAAACTTAATTAAAACATTAGACTAAACACGTAGGTACTGTATTTAGGTAGATTTATTCAAGAATTGTAATTGGGTAGGTATGTATAACATTAAAATGATATCGTGATCAGAGTAAATATCACTGTTTTTAAATAACTCACCTATTCTGTCCATGTTTGAAATTTGTCAGGGAAATGAGTGATCGGTAAAAAGTTAACAACAGACAGCAACCAGGAGGACAGTAGTGAAATACACAAGGTGAGAGATATAACAATGAACAATAATTTCGATTTCCATTAACTGTTTTTAATAATATAGATAGAAGCCAAAAGGTAAACAGTGAACACAACGGTATTTATATGGACTTACAACAATTTATATTCGCGATACTGATAATAATATGGTGCTGCCTGCAGGCTGAATACTAGATACGTATAATGATAATATTTTTTCAAACGATTACTGGTAACCAGACTGATAATATGCCATCACTTCATAAATTCCCTCCATAGTCGACAACCGGGTTAGGACGCTTGGTCATATTGGTTTTCGACAGCGTCACGGTGACGATCGATCGATTCCTTGGTGTACTGCTCGCAAACGACACACGCGTGTAACCTCCGTAGGTTTTTTGTGTCTCCACACGTATACATCGAAAACCTCGAGACCATCCGTCAACGAGCCGCTTCCAGTGGCGTCATTTAGGGGAGGGGCAAAGTGAGTATTTGCCCCTGTCTGATTATAGAAGCAATCCGATAGGCTGGTGCCGGGTAGTTGCCGTTTAACCATTATTATATTTTATTAGCTCAAAAACATGGGTATTTTATGATATTGTCAGAAAATATTTTACTGTGTACTATGAAATGTACTGTTATTAAGTATTTATTTTCGAGAGCTTGAAAACTAGACGTGTATTTATTATAATATATTATACTACCTTGTGTTGTACACGTTAATAGTCGGTATTTTTAAACTTAATATAGGTACAATAATATCTATACTGATATAATATAATAACGGATAAGAAAGGTACCTACAACGGCTACAACTTTATCTTAATGTTATAGAATTTTACATTAGAGGAAAGTAACATCATTTCACATAATATATTTTATTATTTTATTGTAACATTCAATTTTGAAGGCGTGTCGTATATGCAATTTTAATGAATATATTATATAATATTAAAAATTTTGTAATTTACTAGAAAACCCATCACAGATAAAGTATATAGTATGTATATATATATACCTACTTCATATTATATTGTTGGTCCATAGAGGCATAAACTTCGATTTATTATAATTATTATTGGATATTTGACGTAAATCTTTAACAACCTATGCAGACATGTATTTTTATCATTTTCCATCTCATAAAAGTTTTAACGCACTATAGAAGTATGTTTTCTTATATATGATTTTTTTAAGTAAAAGAAATTGCCGGGAATTTTGTTTTGTAACGTTTCAATTTATATGCAACAGTTTTGAAAGTTAGGACCTCAACAACTTCACAGCGAATTGACTAAGCTTTAGACATTGTGTAATTTTTGACAGATCGTGTGATCGTAGTCTTGAATATGGAAAATTAAACTGTTATTAATTAAATAAATAATACCTATATTATATTACTATTTACTACCACTACCACAACATAATATATTATTTAATATTCATAATGAAAAATATAAATAATTACTTTTATGAAATAACATTATAATATTGCTAATACTCACTATAATTGATTCTATTTTTGTTATTTCGTAACGAAGATGTATACATGTTAGGTTAGGTTAAGTTATAATCCTATAAGATTATGAATATTATGGTTTTATTTTTAGAGTCGAATATGGCAATAAATTTAGATTCAAAATTTGAGTTTTTGGACCCGAATTAGCCTTGAAATATTTATAAGCAATCGGTTATATTAAAGACATGTACAAGGTTCAATTTATTAGGTAATAAAAATTGAATTTTTACGATATTTTATCGATTTAGGCATCTAAATTTCTATGGTACTATTATTGTAGTACAGTTATAAGATGACAACATACGTACTATGTTGACATCGTGTTTCCAAAATAAATGATAAATTAAAAATCGACAATTATTGATATACTAACTATATAAGTTATAGTAAGGTATATAAGTATGATATTATAAGATACCTATTTTAATAATTGATACTTAAATTAAAGTTAATTACCTTTTATTAAAATATAGATCGTTAAAACCATACTATGTTAGGTAAAGTGTTAAGAATTATTTATATAGGTAGGTACCAAGGAAATATATGAATTAATTACCTTTTATCGTATCTAGATAATTATATTATAATGTTCAGCTTAGATAAAAAATAGGCTTATTTAGATGATAATTTTAATATTATAGAGATAC
Organism: Aphis gossypii; assembly: GCF_020184175.1. Taxonomy (NCBI): domain Eukaryota; kingdom Metazoa; phylum Arthropoda; class Insecta; order Hemiptera; family Aphididae; genus Aphis; species Aphis gossypii. The sequence continues at coordinate 9,165,118 of NC_065533.1, read as the reverse complement.
AAAATATTATACTTATAAAATAAATGACACAAAGGTAAGGTTGCCAGATTTTTAAATCACCAAACCGAGACATCATATTATTAAATAACCTTTTTTTTTCTTTTTTAGTATAGGTACCTAGTCAGTATATTTATAATTTATATGGAAATAATAAATACCCGTTATTTTATTGAAAATGAAAAAATCAATACAATTTTTTTTTACATTAACTACATTTATTAGTATAAGCTAATTTTGATATTTTTCTGTTGAATGGATTTTTTTCAATACGGCTATAATATTATTCTTATTTATTTTCATAAAAATCATTACTAGACCAAAATTAATTTTACATTTTCGTTCGGCTTCCATTAACCGGGACATGCGGTTAAAACCGGGACGAATGGCAAGCCTACACTAAGGTACTTAACTTAAATAATAAGCAGTAACTTAATGGTAATTATGACATTTAAAGAATATACATTTATGAATAATTATTCGTAGCATAGTATTATAGTAATAAAGAATATTACTATTTAAATCATCATTCATAGGTACATTAATATTCGTTAGATGTATACCAACTAATGTTAAAATTCATAAATCACAACATTGAGTAGGTAATAGCAAATATACTCAAAATAACAATACGGGACAGTCTACGATGAGAACACGACATACATAATTATATGCCCCCCGTAATCGTAGTTGTTGCCTACACAAATTTTTCCAGGCGCCTATTGAGTATATTTTGCTGTCAATGTTAGCTTACTTGACCGTAGTCATTCTTAATTATTATTTTACATTTTAAAATTTAAAATTAAATTGTTGTTTTTCAATTAATTTATATACTAATATTTTAAATCTGTGTTTATGTAATATAATAAACACGCATTATAGAAAATGTAAAAAAACTGAAAACAGTGCAGTGGCAGTTTGACAATTTTATTTGACAGAGGCAAATCTAAAATATTACATCCACCCACCTGCCACTGCACAAATTTGATATTTTACTAAATAAAAAGTCAGTTTGACACAGTTATTAGTACTTATACTTTAATATTATAATGTATTAATATTTATTTTACTCATAATACAGATTAAAAAATATTAAAATATGTCAGGATAAATAATTAGTTAATACATTAGGTATAACTAAAAGTTTATTCTGCAATAAGTCTTTAAAAACTCAAAAACTTTTATTTCACAACTTCTAGATGTAGGAGGAATTAGAAGTTGTTGCGTTATGCACATTCGTATGGCCGAATAAAACTTAAATGAATCTGGCGTAACATTATTTCCACCTTTAGCTCGTACGACAGAAAATAAACTTTCTACACAATCAGGGTCAGTCATTTAGTAAGCAAATATTCAAATTCAAAATTATTTTGTAAATCCTTAACCCTTTCACTGCTGACCCCAAAAATCTATAGCACCTGCTCTGTGCTGACTATATTTCATAAATTATATTTATTGTTTTTCTACCCTATACGCCATAAGGATATATCTATGCTCAACAAATCAGTAAAAATTAAAAAAAAAAAAATTGGACCAAAACTTCCAAAGTTATAGTTGATTGTATAACTCTTAGCCAGTGGTTCTTAAAATGTACTCAATTAAATAAATTAAAGTACAAAAACATTTAGAAATCAGATTTTTCAATCTTTTTAAGTCATAAATATATTTTTGACAACATTTTAAATAGGTAATTTGTATTGAAAAAAATAGAAGTCAAATATAAATATTCTAATAATTTTTTTTTGGTGTGATAGTCTTCAAAGTGAATCCCAAACGATTATCAAACATGATGAATCTTAATAAAAATAATAATTAAATAAATGCATTGTGTTATTATTTTATAAAAATATATACCTACATGCCAAACATTACTGATACGCCATCGTTATTAATGCACCTATGAAGCATTTTTATTTTTTTATTTTTTAAATAAATTATGATTTATGTACAGGAAAGGTAGGTACAATAATTATTAATATTTTTTAAATATGTATATACCTATTACTATGGTTTATTATTGCTGTGCATGGGGCTGTTCAAATAAAAGAATACCAAACAGTGGTATTCATTTTTTTGCATAAGTATATTTATAAAAATTGACATCAATTATGAAACTTACAAACTAAATATTTCTAATATTTTTAATTTCTCTTTAATAAATAAAGAGTGTACTAGCAAATGGTTAGAAAATATTAAAAGAAAAGGGTTTGTTCCAACTAAGTATAGTAGGTTGTGTAGTAAGCATTTTCTCCCTAATGATTTTCTAGCTTATAATAAAGAAAATGATCGTTTATGTTTAAATGATAATGCAATACCAACAGTATTTAATTCATCAAATGAAGAAGTTCATTGCCAGAGTATAATAGAAAATGATGGAGTTGAGGTAGAAGATCCTCTTGATCTAAGCATGCCTAAGTTACATGATGAACCATACCTCAGATACAATTTATTTTTTAACACAATATTTAAACTTCCTCATCCAACAGCAATAAGATCTTGGACTTTATCTGTAAATGGAGAACCCGGTTTTTTTTTTGAAGATTTTCTTTTCTTAAAAACTCTAGATATAGAAAACAAAGAATGTAATCTTGTTTTAGATGCAATGCGCATAAAAAAATAAGTGATCTGGGACAAACAAGTACATAAATTCTTAGGATACTGTGATTATGGTGGTAATCTACAGTTGAAAGTAGTTTTTATGCTTGTAAGTTTAAATGGCAAATGGAAACTACCAATCAGATGTTTCTTTTAAAATAAAAGTAATGATGTGCGACACGCAGAATTAATTAAAACAGCACTCACATTATCTCACCAATCAGGATTAAAAATATGAGGTATCACCTGTGATGGGGTATTTACAAATTTTTCAACAAATTTTGGGATGTGAATTTTGTGAGAAATTTAATAATGTCAAATCTTGGTTTAGTCATCTTATTGATGGGTTTCAAATTTATTTTATACCTGATGCATGCCATATGATAAAGTTATACATACATTAGGAAATTCTTTAGTTTAAGAAACTAATATTGATCATATTAAATGATGTTATTTTGAATATTTATACGAGATTTAATTAAATTTATCTTAAAATTTGCTAATAAAATAACTGGTGTACATTTAAATTGACAAAATAAAAAAATGAAAGTTAAATTTGCAGTCCAACTTCTAAGCTCATCCACAATTTTTCTATTTAAATGGAATAAAAATAAACATAACATACTACCTTTAGCAGTAACTGATAATGATAACAAAGTTGATAAAATGTAGATTTTAAATACATGTGGCTTATTGAATAATGTAAATTCCAGTTATGAAGACAGCTAAAGAATATTATATATTATATTACTAGGTATGCAATTAAAAAAATTATTTTAATGTTAGATTGTAATAGTTGTATACAATCACTTATAAAATCTACATGTGACCTTAACTATGATCATTTAGCAGACTATTCTAAATTTATAGATTTTAAAAATAATAGTGGTTTAATATCTCCCTCAAAAAGTTCATTTAAAGTTGTGTATCAAACTGAAATATTTCTTTTAATTTTAACTAATAATTTAAAAACACTAAATATACCAAACCTTGACTTGAAAATAACTTCTCTTGTTAATAAAAAATTTGAACTAGACGAAAATATATTTAAATATTTAGAATGTAATAATGTTTTTACATTAGATAGACCCCATAAAATGGTTTTAATTGCATTACTTATAAATAAATATTTAAATATAAGATTACATTTATATGGTTAAATATATTCTACAGATATTTTAAATCTAATTAGTAACAGCCATAAATTGATAAAACAAATTTTATTTATGAATCAATAAAATTGTTATACCTATAAGTTAAATATAAATTTTGCAGTATGTAAAGCTTTCGAGTTCATTAAATTATTTGCGATTAGTGTAAACATAAGCATAAGCATATTTAAGCATAAGCTGAACTTACAGTATGACTGAAAGTTTGAATAGCTAGGCACACTCTCATTGGTGAAAAGGTGGTAATTGTATGTGCTGTTCTTTAAGCTTTGATACTAACCATGGAGTTTTAAATTATTGATGTTATAAAATTGTATTATATTTGATCATGAGTATACTTCACTTTTGTACATAAAATCATATATTTTTTAAATTTTTCCATACTGATTTAATTACATGGTGTGTCATACATAAAATATATTTTTTTATTTTCAAATGTCAAGATAGGTTCATCAATTGTTATTTTCAATAGATTTCTCAGTTTTCAATTATTTGTGCCCTGATCACAAATTATTACTTTGGGTATTAAATCTATAGATTTAAGTTTTTTTATTGTGGTCATAATAATAGATTTCAATTTTAAACCAGAAATTGGACCTTTAGAAAAAAAAATAGCCAATCACTTGTTTCAAAGGTTGTTTGATTTCTTTGACCATTATACGAGTATAACTAATGATTGATCACATAATAAATTATTTTTTATTTCTATTATAGCTCCAAAGTCTTTAAACCCAAAAAATACATCATTTTGTGAATACTATGTTACAAATCTTTTAATTGGCATCTAATCAAAAATGATTGAAACTGCTTTCTTCAACAGCGTTGACAATGTAAACTTATTCTTCATTATTTCCAAAATATTATCATTAAGACCACAAGTAAAATTTAAACAATGAAGCCATCATCTCAGTAATCTTATTGTTGGTAAGCATAGGTATTTTCTCATAAATAAATATAATTTAGGGGAGTTATAATAAAGACTAAGAGCAAAACTTTTTTCTTCCTCTTTAAATCGCTATGCTTGTTTTTTATAATCATCAGTCTTATTTGTGTTTTAAAACAGAATTGTTGTATATTATTAGGCATTTTTTTTTGTTTATCAATTGTTTTTTTAGTTGATATATTGGTTTATTTTTTGCATGCATATAGTTTTCTGATAATATTTTATTTTATTTTTAAATTTATTAGTTTTATTTGTACACTCATTTAAATTATGACTAATGTTTTTTAATGAATTACCTAAAATCATACATTAATAATTGTAACATTGATTTTATTAAATAACTATGATAATTCAAACAGAATTAAATACTTACAAGAAAGATCACTATCAAAATCAGTTTGTGATTTTCTTAAGCTTAAAGATCTAGGTCAGGGCCCAGGGATCTTCAAACTTTTATATTTAAGGGCCACAAAAAATATCATCATCTTTTAGCGGGCCAAAAGTTTAAACATATATTATAACACATACAATTTTTAATTTTTAAATGTTAGATATCTCCTTATATATTTACTATCCTATGGGGGCTGCAGGCCGGTTAAAATTTGTTTGAGGGCCGTAGTTTGGAGATTGCTGATCTAGGTTTATGTGCTGGAATTCTATACATATTGCTTTCTGTAATAACATAAAAATTATTTTTCAATGACAACTAATAATATATTATGAATTATAATAATAAATATGTTACCAGATTTACAGCTTGCCATTTTTGGACTCCATCCTAGCACAAGATCCACGGTTGGGATAAAAATATTTTTATAATTATACTCAATTGATCCAAGCTTCTGAGTCTGTACATCAATATTTTCATTTATACCTACTTATTTAAATTTAATAATACTAACAATATAAATATATGTAGAATTGTTTCTTTAATTGAATGTAATAACTTATATTCAAGTATTCAACCCTGGGTTTATTGGACTCCATCTTAGTACTTTATCTACTGTTGCGATTGAAACATTGTCATCACTATACACATTAGATGCAGATGATGTTTCCAGTTTCTTCAATGATGTCAAAAATTCTATAGGTTGAGCTAATGAAGTTTTTCCAGGAACAGACTATTTATATAGAATCCTTAGTATTTTTTAATAAATGTTACATATTATATTATATGTAATTGCTGTTGCTGTAAAATATTTTAATTCTTAAATAGCTAATAGGTATAAGATTAAATTTATTAAGACAATAATAAAAACTAAACTATAAATTTAACTTACAATTTATCATTTGTGGGAAATTTATGAAATGTTAATTCCAGATTTTTCCTGCTATTATTTTTACAATTCCAAAATGACCAACTCTTGTGTGAAGTCATTTTTCAATGGTTTGTTACAAAAAACAAAATACTTCAAATACAAAATACTTAGAGAAAAACTAACACAAGGAGAGATTAATAATTAATCAAATTTCCAAAGATTTATATAATACCATGCTCCCCACCATAACTTGCATACCTACTTTGTTTATTTTTATTATAAGCCATAGAGTATTGTCTATAGTGTATGGTTTAAATATTCAATTATTTATTAATATTATAACCTTTATAACCAACCAGTATTTCGAACAAAGGCTGGATATTTGAGTACAAATTAAAATTGTTTTCACTTGGGCAACTTATGTACACAAGGGCTGGATAGGCAACCACTACGATTTCGGGGGGCTTTGTCGACGTCTGGTATCATTATTCATTGATAATTGACTGTCCCGTATTGTCATATGGAGTATTTGGTAATAGTAACGTATTTTACGAGGTATTTTATATTTACCTATTTGTACATTATTATAATAGTTAATAGGTAATAATATAACGAGCGGATCGCGGGAGTAACACGAGCGCTTTTTCGGAACTCAACTAGGTACTTATTTAAGAGAATTGTGACTTAGATTTTTCCTACGCATGCGCTATATATATTAAGTATTAACCGTGATAACCAGTTCCGAAAAAGAGCTCGCGTTGCTCCCGCGATTCTCTTGTATAATAATATTATGTACTAGCTAAGTGGTTAACAATATGTTTTTATAATTATGTCTATGAAATTTTCATAAAAATTAAGTAAAATAGTTAATTATTCCGTGTACCTAAAGTTAGTTGATGGTTCCGCGGATTAAAGGTAGGCCGTGAATGGTTCCAAGCATCAATATAGATAAACATTCTAATTTATCACTAGCGGTACGACGTATACCCTACCCATTATTTAAGGTAGTATTTAATACCTAATTATTCATTCTTGTACGCGTAGGTACCTAATTAAAAATACATTCAAGTGGTTAATAATAAACTAGGGATTATTGATTAAAATTTATAGTTGTGATACAAGTTTATTATTCAAAATTTCATAATTTAGTTATAATCCATATTTTAATTTTGTACAGCACCCTCAACATTTTGTACTAGGTACACACAATTTTAGTTGTTGGACTACATGATGAGAATAGTTATACATTATCAGGAATTTAATGTTTAAGGTATTATGAAAATTATTCATTTTTTAATGACTTAAACTGTTGCTCTTGTAAAAATTTAATAATTTTTAATACGTTGTTACAAATGTATTTATTGAGTTCAATTAAATACATAAATAAATAAATAGGTACTACTTAGTGGTAATCAGTAGAACTTTTTTTTTTTTCATTATTGGATAAAATATAAATGAGGTGGACTGTAAAAATACTACCTATGTCATTAAATATAGTTAGTTAATTTAATGTATCTCCTCTAAGTAAGCTCAGTATATTATCCAGTTCGGTTGTTAAAATTAAATACTGGGATAAAAGTGTTATGTAGATTCCATCAATTATTAAACTTAATGATTAGTTAAGGTTTGTATCTATGTTAATCTTAACATGTATAATAAACATAATATGTACAAATTACTTAATAAATACCTAGGTACCTAACTTACTTCATTTGGAAGAATATTGGCTTTTGTGAAGTTGAATGTTTGTTTTTTTTTTTTTGTATTTCTTATCATTTGTCTTCAACTTGCGTTTGGTATTTTTTTTAAATACTATAATCATGAACATTAGAGAATGTTCAATATAATGTTAGAATAGTCTAATGTTCATGACTAATATTAATATATTAATAATAGTATTAAAATATTCCAAAATTTGTTATCAATTTATGAAATATGTATCTAAAAGAATTATTATTAATTGTAGGTATTGAATATCTGTTTGCACTACACAATTATTTAAATATTTAAAAGTGTAATGAAGTCCAGACATACTGACATAAAGGCAAATATAAGTAAGTATTTTAACAATTACTTTTACTGATTAAATTTTTGAATTTTGAATAATTTTTAATTAATCTTATCTATTATCTATTATTTATTTTTAACTATGCATGCTAATTTAATTATTACAAGTATTATTATAAATTAAATCATAGATATGCATACTCTTCTTTTTCAGAATGTGCAAAAGGCTGCCACTGATGTCTAGTAAAAGTAATTTTAAACATTTAAGATTTTAGTAAAAAAAAAAATAAATAAATACATTTGTCTTAATAACTTTTAGTTAAAAAAATTCTTTTTCCTTAAAATGTTAGCGGGCAGCAATTTTTTCATTGCTAAAACTGTTATCTTGAATAATTAAAATTTGAAATAAACAAATTTTAATACATAAAATGATATAATACTTACATATAAGCTGAATAAAATATAAACAAAACCTTAACAATATAAATAACAATATCACAAAATCAATTTAATAAAAAATTATAATTGAGCATAATATTACTTTGCATTGGTCAAGTTTTTAAATTTTTCTCCAATGTTTTCAGAATTTAAATTTTTAATTATTTTTATTCTATACTAAGGAAGCTATTTAATTGATATTGAAGCATAGTACTTCTGAATTTAGACTACACTAAAATTAATTTGTAAAATTACCACTCATGTGTACAGCTTGCGACAGGCATTACTACAATTTCCTTTAGTACAATATTAAATTATTATAAAATTCTATTAATCATTGAAATAAAATTAGAAGCATTTTTGTTCAATGTTGACTCCGATTTGTTTTTGTTTTTTTAAGAGATTATGTCAGCTAATAATTGATCTTAATTGTACTTAGAATGATTGCTTAATAAACTTATATTTATGAATACTAATTGTGACTAAAGTAATTTATCAATTGTATTTATTATATTGATATTATCTTGACTGAATCCATCATCAACACACTATCATACTATCAAGTATAGGATTAAATGATTAAAAATTTAACCTTTTTTTAACAGTTGTGTCTGTATTATGAATTTATATTATAAAATATATGAGTTGACATTTTTCACTTTAGAGTACCTAATAGACAATAGTAATCAAATATCAAATTGTTAGTTAAAGTATCAAATATAGTTTTAAAAGTATCTCTTTGACTTTTCTCAATAAGCACTGATAGAAGAACCCTTATATTATTATATGAAAAATTAGAAAATCATAATGTTAATACTGTAATGATTTTCTTACTTTAATTATAATTTGTAGAATTATTACAAAAAAGTTTTGAATTGGAATAATGAATCAGGTACCTACTTTAACTCTAACATCAGGTTCTTTAGTTATAATTATTATTTTTCAAGTATTAATAAAGTGATTAAATAGTAGTATTTAAAAGCTGACATTGTCTCAGACCAACTGGCCTATCTTATTGTAAATAAAGATTTCATTGTTATTTCTAAAATGTCAAATACTTTTTTTTTATCTTTTTTAAATAAACAAGCATCAATGAAAATTAAATTAAGACAATGTGCTTACAGTATAACTGTATTTTAACCAATTTAAATTGATTACCAATTGATATTGATAACAAAAAAATTATCTGTCATAAAATGTAACAAATGATCTTTGAAAGAATATAATGGGATATTAGCAAACCAATTGGAACTTGTAGGAAAAAAACTTATCAGTTTTTTTGCGTACCACTTAGGTGTATCATTAATCAGTCACGTATCACTAATGAGTAAAAATAGAAAGATCCAAATTGTACAATCAAATACTTTACTCTTTAGTTAAATACATTTATTTTAAATAATAAGGCAGAAAATACTACAATATAATTGTTTTTATTCATTTGTTTTTTTAAAATAAAATATAAATTAAATAACAAATTTTCAATGAAATCAGAATCGAATATTTATTTTTAATTCTCTGTTCTACCACCATTTGGCTTACACGTATCACCATGTAGTCTTTCGTGTACCAGTTTGAGAACCACTAGGATAGACAGTATCTGCAGGATTGCCACGATTACTGTTTGTTTTTATGAAGTTTTCGTCTATATAAATTATAAATGAAGCAAATTTCGATTAGTATCAATAAAATATAACACAAAATAATTACAAAATAAAGAAATTAACTCTTATAAAATATGCTTTCAGTTAATATATTAGGATGTAACATTAAAAAAAAACTGTCATTCGAACTTTATATTTTTTTCTTCATCTAAAATTTAAAATGTATTTTATAATTTATTTACTTTGAAGATAATACATAATGGATATCATAATAAATAAAAAACCTATATGCAAAAAAATATCTAGAAGACTGGCAAAATATTATTTATTTAATAATATATTATTCTAAAATCTATTATTAGTATTATATTTATTCATTTATTTTTTATATTTATATATTTTGATTAATAATATACATTTTAATTTTGAATGAGTTGCATAAAAAGTTATAATAATTCATTGAAATTGAATAAATAAAGAACCATCATAAGGCACTAAATGTTTAGTGATTTACTCATGATCATAGGCGTATGTAGACTGTGTATTTTTATTATGTATATAATAGAAAAATACAAGTTGCACACATCAAACATCATTTAAGAGAGAGTAATCATAGTAGGTTAATATTACAGTTAAAATATTATCAAAAAATCAATAATGTTATCAATAATATATGATCACAAGTAAAATATTTAACAATTGATTTATCACTACACAATACACATATTATATATATTATGTTAAACTGTATACATATTACCTATTAACTATAGAGTGCACACAGTGAATTATTCTAATTTTCAAATTTACTTTAATTTAAAAATATACTTTATCTAAAATGTACTTAGGTAAGTTTAGGTATATTTATTACAATTAATATACAGATAATTAATATGAAATTCCTCATAAGTTAGTCTTCTAGTGATTCAAAAATATAAGAATACAAAGGCACAATATTTTTTATTAACATTTAAAGTTCAACTATTGACAAAAATTCATCAAAATCATGAATATTTGCAAATTATTTTGTAGTGGTAATTCATAAAAATGTTTGTGTAAATAGATAAAAGTTAATATAAAATTTTTAAAAATAATTCAACCATCTCAACTTACTCTATACACGTATACACAGCTAACAGTCTGTCTTCGCTAAGAATTGACATTTGAATTTGAATTTAACACATGCATTACAGTATCCTACTTGTTATATTTGTTTCAGGGCCAATTTTGAAGTGAATCTTCTTCACTATCAGATTACCTACTTATAAAAGCATTGGACAAATTTATTTTCTTCAAACTTTCAACGTATATTTATATTAATTCTATAATTAAAATATTTTTAATACCAGATAATACATTTTTTTTTTTTAATTAGGTTCATTGTATACATATATTTTAAATTTAAATACATTTGATATGAAGAACAAATCAAGTTATGAATCCACTTACTCAAAAATTATATTGTGGATAATTGTCCTTCTCGCATATTGTTATTTTATAAGAAAACTGTGGAATATCTACCAAATGAATAATTATGAAGAAATATGTCCTTTATGTGGTGAGTCTTTTTTACCTATATGGCTGTTTTATAGGATAGCGACTTTGTGTTATTAAATGTATATTTATAGCCGTTATTCAACACTTTTTTTAAAAATCCTATTTTACTTTTATTAAATATATAGGTAAATATTTAAAATTCAGAAAATTAGTAGTTTAATACGAACTTGCTAGGATGACTGTACGCATATCAAGTTTTAACATTCATAAAATAAGTAACTGATTTATTTGGTTGTTCATTAGTATGTTATAATAAAATATTTACATTTCTGCAGAATTATTTCACATAAAAATGTGAGACCAAAACTAAATTCTAATTAGAAAGAAATTTACAAATTGCAAAAATGAATTTCATGTAGTTTGAGCAGAAACTTTACTAATCCATTGAATTTAATTCTGCTTGGTATTATATCAATAGAATTCGATGACACTATTATTAATAAATATATTGAATGTTGTTTGAGTTATTTCATATTTTTATTTCATAGTAGACAGTATTGATGTGTTAACAATAAAGTTAATTTAATCAAAGAAATTATAATTATTTCCAGGTAAGAGAACTGTGCCAAAATCTATCAATTCATTGGAATCCTGGGATACATAATAACTTAGAGTAGATTTTATTCTCATTTATAGAATTTTCTTTTAGAGTTTTCTAAGAGAACACAGTTCCTGACACCAAAGAAAATGTTTGATTAATAAACATTTGGATTTAAAAATAAGCTCATTGTATTGAAACAAAATTAAAACTCTTAAGTAAGAAAACTAACTATAAAAAAATGAAGAATATATAGTTTACTATTTTTTTTTTTAAATATCATAAGGTAAAAAATAAGAAGAGGGATAATTTACTCAAATTAACTTAAGCACTCTGCTACATATAGAATGTTTATGCTCCAAAAAAATCACAATCATTAAATCATACTAATAAAATTCTATGTTAAGTTAACAGGATTCTTGTTAGTATAGAGCCAAAAAGCTTGTTAGGTTAATAGTATTTTTATTATTCTAAACCTAATAAGATTTTTGTTCATATTATGTAATTTAAGTTCAAAATTATAAAAATTTCAAAAATAATTTGTATTTATATAAAATTTAAAAAATGAAAATCAGACTAGGTACTCATAAGTTTTTCTACTTTTAATAAAAATAAATTAATGGGAAAATTACATTATTTTTGTTATAACTGTTTGTTTGAAATATAAATGTACACAAAAATATAAATTTAACAAAAAATAACAATTTTTGTTTTTGTTTTAATTTAAAAATATTATTCATTGTTAGGTACTTAAATTTTAACATGGCTATATTATTATATTTTATATGTACTACAATAACATTTAAAAATGTAGTATTTTTTGTAAAAATTAATTCAATTTGTCATACAACTAATTATTAAAGGAATTACTCGTACAGCAATATAAATATATTGTACCTACAATATAGGGGCATTCATTATTTTTGCTCAGAATTGTTTTGGTGTACAATGATAATATGCTAAATTCAAATTGAACACATAAGTCATAAATTAATAAATTACAATGATATACTTCTCAATCACAGAAGTATACTCTACATCTATACATACTGTACAGGCAGAGCGGTTGCCTATACTTGTCCCCTTTTACTTTTTAGATTCTGAACGAAGTGATGAATACATTAATTTTACAATGAAGTGTGTTTTATTTATGTTTTTGTGTTTTTCTATACTTCTACAGGATAACTTGTCGAAATAATGTTTCAATTTAAAACTTCAGGGTGAATTTCCGATGGTAAAGTGAATATCCTTGGTGCATTATAAATTTATAAAGGTCAAAAGTAAGAATTTTCTAACAGTTATCAAAAAAATAGTTTTTTTTATATATATTATTGAAACTCAAAAACTAATCACTAATAAATACTTGAAATTTCACCAAATGTTTATATTAGCATTATTTATATACGGTTAAATATTCAAAAGATTCTAGATTTTTTAAGCTATTTAAAGACAACTGATATTTTTGATTTTTAAGTATTTTTTTTTGTTTTGAAACGTTGATAAAAAATTTATGAAAAAAACTGGAAAATTTAATACAAGATTTTTTATAAGTTGTTCTTATTGTACTGAAAAAAAATCAATAATCATAAGGGCCGATTTTTTTTATAAGCGTTTATAGTTCAAATTTTTACGATATATGTCAACATCACAAAAACTTTCAAGTAATTTTGTAGTTGAAAAATCATAAAATTGTTTGTATTTTATCTAAGGTTGAAAAATTCAACACTAAGTTTTCCATAAGTTTTTCTTGAAGTAGTTATAGGGAAAACTCGAAACATCATTATGGGAAAAATTTTGAGTTTGTTTGAATTTTAAATTTTTACGAAATTGCGTTATGATGACGATTTATCCTCAAACGATTTTAAATATTTGTTATTATTCAAAAAGTTTAAGATACTTGAAAATTTCACCAGTTATTTTGATAGGCATTTTCTTTACATTATTTAACTTTCAAAATATTTTGCTTATTTAAATGCTATTTAGGTATAGGTATTTGAAGTATTCGTTTTAGATTCTGAACGGAGTGATAAATGTACTGATTTTACAATGATGTATGTTTTTTTTGTGTCTGTGTACAGCATAACTAGTCGAAATAATGCTTCAATTTCAAACTTCGGGGGTGGTTTCCGATGGAAAAGTGAATATCGTCGGTGTATTATAGAGGTAAAAGTAGTAAGACTTTTTTTCGTTTAGTTTTTTTTATAAATATTGATAAAATTTTTTTGGTTAAGACAAAATACTTGAAAATTTAATACAAAATTCCTCATAAGTTAATCTTATAGTAGTTAAAAATTATTAGAATACATATTAATATATTATGAGCAATTTTTTTTTACTAGCGTTTAAAGTTTAAATATTGACCAAAATTCGTAAAAATCATGAATATTTGCAAATTATTTTGTAGTACAAATTTTTAAGAAAGTTGTATAAGTAGCTAAGAGTTGAAAATTGTATACAAGATTTTCTATAAGTTTGGCTAACAATAATTATAAAAGAACTTTAACGTTGACCAAATAAAATAACAATTTACTATCAAACAATTTTAGACTTTTGTTAAAGTTAAAAATTACTTATCGTAGAAACTTGAATCATACACCAGTTATTTAAATTGGCATTTTCTGTACATAGTTTAATTTTGCATATTCAGGTCAATAAAACATAAACAACTTTTTCCACCACCCAATTTAAAATATATATAATATTATATCCTAGGCTGACAAATCATTCCTTCAGAATCGTTTTTCGTATACAATGATATCTATCATTGGATTCAAATTTAACATTCCTATATACTCGTATAATAGTGATCCACACTCAAGGCCGTAACTGGGGAAGGATCCAAGGGGTCCGTACCCCCCAAGAAATATTTAAAAGTATATATATTTTTTTATTTTTAAATGATTTACTATTACCTATGTAAATTGAATATATATTATAATGACGATTGATGACTTATGTTTTTAATATCGATAGTAATCAAATTTTATTTTCGTAAAAATGACCGAGTGTTCAGTATATATATATTTAAAATAATATGTTGGACCCTGGAAATTTTTTTATAGTTACGGCCTTTTCCACATTGCACCCAATGTACAGCAGAGTGGTACTCATTTTACCACGATTTTTTTATTTTGTTTTTCCCAATTATTTAGTGAAGTAGGTGCTAGAAATATCTTACTTTTGACCCCTCCAAAGTACCAACTATATTCACTTTCCTTCTAGTAAAGATTTTGAAGTTGAAAACTTTACCAATCATTGTAAAGTTAATAAACATTTTTTATCGGTCCGCTCATAACTTAATATATAATTATATTTCAATCGTTTTAATCGAGAAAACAAAATTTATACGTAATACTTACATAAATATTGTTGAAAAAAAAATAATCAACATAACAATACTTACTACTCGATTACCAATAGAATAAAT
Source organism: Aphis gossypii (assembly GCF_020184175.1). Lineage (NCBI taxonomy): Eukaryota > Metazoa > Arthropoda > Insecta > Hemiptera > Aphididae > Aphis > Aphis gossypii. Next base: position 9,149,587 of record NC_065533.1, on the reverse strand, counting down.
AAGGTAAGTTCCAATAACATATTGTAATTTATAATCATAATATAATATTTTGTATGTACCTGCGTAAATGTAACCACACGGAACTTGCTAAATATGCACATTGCTCACTATATTTTTTAATAAGGTAATGTATTTTCTTTTATTCCACCATAAAACTAGATTCGATGAATCATCTTGTACCTATATATATATATATATATATATTACTTGTTATTAAATTTAGTTTGTATTTAAAACAGATTATGCGTCCATAACACAATACTTGAGTAAATAAAAACGCAGTTTCAAATAATAATTAACAACTCATAATAATTAGCTTTAATAACAATATAAACGACACATATTACGTATGCCTAATGGTTTTCTTATAACTATAAATTGCTTTTAAATTTTTTTTTATGTTATTTTAAACGATTAATCGCTTTCCTGTTGAAAACAACAATACAACCTAGCTATATAATAGCTTACTCAGAATAATGTCCATATATTGCTATTTAAGTACCTGCCCGCCTCATATGTCTTTATCAATTATTAATATTATTATTCGACATTCTCCTAACCATTAAAATTGAATAAAAAAACCGTTCTTCGCATTTCGTAGTATAATAATTCTCACGACCGCCTTGTTTAATGTGAAAAATCAGTACAATATTGAAATACTAATTTGATGGTATACTATATAGTATATTATAATAGTAATTTTGTAATTACAATAAGTGATTTAAAGTATGTCGACAACTAAAAATGATATTATTTTTATACCTACATACCTATTATACAGGTATTTAATATGTATTTAAATATTGCCTGCCAATTGCCATTGAGCATAGATAGTAGGTACTAAACTATACCGATTATATTTCATTAAATAGAATTCAACTTCATTCAATTTTAATGTAAATATCTTGCCTCGGATTTTAAATAAATATTATAAAAACGTAAAAAAGTTTTCGATTTCATTTACTAATGACTTAAAATCATTCTCAAAGTGTATGCTTATTGAAAATCTTGAAACAAAGAAAGATCTCTATAGTACTTGAATGATTACATGTCTTCGTATTATATGTATATATTGTATATATGATTTATTAATACATTATTTATATGAGGAACAGAAAAATACTAAAAACATCTTCACTTGGTAAAAACAAAAATAATTACCTACTTATTATAATAGTAATATTACTGAACTGTAAACATTTAACTTACAGTTCAGCACCTATAATATACTCGTAATATACGTGATATGATTATTGGTTATATGTAATATTGATATATTATGCCATTAATTACATACCTATATCTAGAGTATTATTTTTTTTTTATCTTATCTTTTATACATTTGTATAAACATTGTAAATGTGTTTTTACGGAATTCTCGGACGGTCAATATTGTGGATCAGTGGCAAATGTTGACTCCAAAGTATGGGCATGCTCATTAATCATAATTCATAATATATTATAGTGCTATTTAATTTATAACTAATAAATAATCCGCAAATTTGCATTTATTTATAAATAAATAAAATCGTCATACACTATTGTTGTACACGTAAATTATATAAATCATTGACGAAACACAACACAATGAGTATGCCCTGCAGGAATCTGGATGGTTAGTACCACGGCTGAACCGTGGAGCGGGTTTCGGAATAACCGTCGTTTCATAGGATTAATAAGGATTGCAGTATAGTTTGCGCGCACAGCTATTGCATGCTCTGTCAATAAATGTTACAATCATACAGCAGAATTAGATGACATTTTCGCCATACATTATGATGTTTTTAAATATGTAACATATTATTGATGACAAGATAATTTTTGTATTTTTAGTAAGTACCTACCTAATTATGTTTATATTCTTAAGCGTGGTGCGCATTCTGAGCATGTTCGAAAAATTCGCCACTGCTGTGGATAATACTATTGTAGTGTTAATAGTTAATACCCATCAATATAAAACTATACGGTTACGATGATCTTACGATTTTTTTTTACGTGACTACGATACACGACCTTTTAGAATTAAGTAATTTTCCTGCTTTTAGGTACCTACCTTATACCTAATTATGTATGTATTGAACATAGTTCACAATTTTACATACATAGGTAATAGGTGTATTATGTATATTATATACATGGGTAGATACCATTGATTTTTAGTAATTCTTTTTTCAAAGACTATTATCACCAATAAAAAAACAAACTCGTAAACTCTTTATTTTAATAATATATTCATTGGTCGCTAATGTATAGTAATAAATAATAATAATGTAATAATATAATGTACCAACATATCGTTCAATCTTTGTACATAATATTTTTATTATTTTTATTAGGTGGAAATAGTATAACGTAAAGTTAGTAAACAAATTGCGACAGTTAGTTAAATCATATTGCTAATAACATATTACATACAAAAATAAAATGTGTGAATATAATAATATAATAGAGCACATATAAGTAAAATACAATATGTTATACTAATTTATTTTTTAGTTTTCATTTGTTTGAATTTAAAGTACCTACTTAAGTGATTAACTTAAACTGAGTGAGTATTTATTTTGTCATTTGACACATTTGTGAAAAAGATGTCATAATTTTCAAAACTATTTTTGCAATAATTATGGTGATGATTTCCTAGTAATTGTCAATAATTCAACACAACACACAACAATCATTAAAATAATAGTTTAATTACTACATCAATATATTAAAACTACCTATTATAAATTGAACTCTTGTTAACATATCCTATAGTGAACGCAGTCATTTTACATATTTTAAATTAAAATTAATATAGTATTGTCAGTATGACAGTATTGATAATATTATGTGGCGTATTTGTATGTATTATTTTAATTATACTGTAATCGTATCTATTATTGTGTACATCACAATCACATCAATATATAATTTTGATAAGCCAATAAAGACTGCAGATGCACCTACGCAATAGTGAAATAGTGAGTAGATTAGTAGATGTTATTCTGTTATAGTTTAAAAACTGCATTTTAAAATTGGGAATGTAAAACAATTTATACGAATAATAACTTGCACATTGCACTTATTATTTGAATTTTAAATAGGTATATAGAATGACAAAGATAATATTATTCAATGTGCAGGATATTTGCATATAGGTAGATACTTTTTTAATTATATCCTAGTTGTATCTAGCTATTATTGTGTAAGTTAATATATCGACATAATTAAATATTTTGGTAAGCATATGAAATAATATCATAACAATAAATTAGTATGCTCGAAAAATTATCAAAAATATATTACGTTTATCATTTATGAAATATTTTGTACCTAGGTATGCTAAATTATTGGACTAGTTGATTTATTTGTCAACATGATCATATCTGTCAATATTATATAACATTGAAATTATCATTATCTCAAACTATTACTCGTATTTATTTAATATTTTCTATTTTTTTAACTCAACATAAAATTAAAACTTTATTGACTGGCTACTCAAAAGTCTGGGATAAAATAGAGTAGACAATCTATAGGACTAACTGATGTTCCTAAATACCTTAAGAGTAGAATTAATTACATTTATATTGGGTAAATATTTATTATATATAATATATACGATGCAAGATCTTATAACAGTGGAGACTCAAATAAGTAACCTATAATAATAATTATGGTTATAACAACAGTTTAAACAGTTTAATGGTAAAATTAAATTTATAAATGAGGTTTTAAATTTTCATTACCTCTGTGAAAACAAGTGAAACGATATCAATAAATATGAAAAAAATTAGAATATTAACCACTTAAATATTGACAATTATTTTTATGAAACCTTTGTTACTAAAATTGTATGTGTGGGTAAGAAAAACAATTGAGAATACATTAATATAAGTAATGACTAATGAGTAAACATTCTAAGTGCATTAAAAATTAATATGTAATAAAATTACATTAAGCAATAAGTAGTAGGTAGGTATATACCATATAGCTTTAGGCTAAATATTTTGAGCCAGCTACCTAAATGTAATACTCGTATGTTTCACCATATTACAGTTGAAATAGGTAAATTGTTGTTTATAATAGATACCTTTGAGGAAAGAAAAAATCAAATCAAATTATCTAATGAAAATTCAAAAAAACTAAAAAAACATTAGTATCTACGACCTACCTAATTATTTTCTTGTTAAAAAAATTACATTTTTATTGTAAGTACAGATTTGCATGATAATTTCTCGATTAGAATGTAATATAATACTTAGTTTTTCACCAAAACAATAAATCCAACATTGCACTGTATAAAAATAAGACGTAATATAATATTATAGACACTCATAAGTTATAATTAATTAGAAATTTACAAATACATTGCATATAGCCGCATATAAGTAGGAAAGTTGAACAGTTGAAACTTAATTTTTATATAAGTCCATCATAAGCCAATTGTATTTAATAAAATCATTTTCCATGGATTTTGACTATAAGAATTTTAAAAAAATGTTACTAAATGTACATACCTAGGTTATACAGATCTTAAAAATAATTTTTATTTTAATCACGTTTATAAGAAAATAAAGAATAATAAGTTAATTAAAATAATATCATATATGAATGTTTTCGTATGTATACACACCTAATAAATTTTCAATAATTTGAGATTATTTGTGTTATATTATTATGATTTATGTTCTTCTATATATGTATTTAATAAACTCAATTTGCTGCAGTGACTCAAATAAAAATTAATTGTATTGATATTGAATTTTTATCTCAATATTATAATAGCTAGGAATCCACTTTGTTGTAAATCTCGTTACTACATTAATTGTACGAATGAATTAATAATTAATATTAAGTACCTACCTACTCAGTACTAATAATTATCACCTATAATATGATTAAATTATCGTATTGGTGTTGCGATAAAAAAATTTTTAATTCCTGCGTAATAAAATTGTTTTAAATATTTCTATGTAGCCATGTAGGTACTGAATAAAATTTAGTATAATAATATTATATACGTTGATTAAAATATTGTTTTCTCATTTTTATTAGTTTTGTTCAGTATACTCGTACATCTATATCGATAATGTTATATACTTAAATCAATACTTACCTACTATATTATACACAATATTTATATTAGGCTTATATATATTTATATATTTTTCTATTTTAAATAAGTAAGATTATTTGAATTATTTTCTTTTAGCGCAAAACAAGATTTTTCTAGACATCAATTTCTTTAATTAATTTACTTAAAACTATAGTGATTTGGTATAGTTTAATATATTATAAATCAATGTATAATTTTTTAACTATAACTTTTTTTATGCTATATTGAATACAGGGTTCGCCAAAAATATACTCAAGAAATTATATTATATTGAATCAAAAACGATAACATACAACTGCGTACATTTGGCCCTTTTACATTGCATACGAAAATAACATTGCCAATATGAATTACTTAATTTTTAATATAGTTATATTTTAAAATAAAAATAATAAATTAACTATTAAGAGTTGAGATGTTTTTTTTCTAACAAATATAAATATACGTATATGCGTATTGCGTACTATATGTATGATGCGTATTATTGCTCATTTATAAGTTGTTAACTAAGTCATAATAATTTTCATCAAGACTTCTTAGTATATACTCACAAAACCAGATTGGTTGTTAATTATTACCTTGGTTAAGAGATTGCACGATCTGAATTTTATAAGGGTAAAAATGAAGATCAAGAAGAAGAATTCTTCTCACCGATCTGTTACTCATTGGAAGACGCGTGACATAAACGATCGGCAAGAATTTTTATGCCTCGCCTGTCAAACGTGTTCGATTTTTGAACTCCTACCTTTTTTAGTCATTTTACCACTTTGTTAAAAATCTTTAACTGTGAAGCCTCGTTAGTCGTTGTTTATCTGTTTAATGACGCATTGGTAATAATTAATATGTAATGAAAACCAAGCCCACTAACCGAAAAACATTAATTAAAAAACGGCAATCTTACTTGGTCTACGATCAAAAAGGTCAATGTATGTACTGAATAATTCCAGATATTAAAAGCTGGAGAACTGCAGGCTGAAACAAATAAATGTAAGTATAGGAAAGCAGATAGACTTTGTAATTCCAAACGCAATTCTAGTAAATCTTGTATAATAAATAAATATAAGTAATAATAATATGAGTGATCAGTGGTCAGTGGTCACAAATAATAACAAAAAAAATACAAAATATTCTTAATAATATTACTTCAATTTTCTTTCCCACTTAAATTCGAACAATGCTTACATTTATATTTTATAAAATATTAGTAATAAATAATAATACAATGTAATAAAAAATATTACACTAAAAAGTAAAAATTATTTGTTCGCATTGGTCAGGCAAGACCACTTAACACATTTCCCTGTATTCCACATTTCCCGTAACATTAAAGCTTAAAAATAAGTACATGTATACAATATAAGTGCATTTTTTATACAACTATTTGTTAAGTGTTTATATTATAAACAATGATGATTGGAAATATAACAAACATCAGTAGATACCATCCCCAGTTATCGATTTTATAATGTGAAAAATAACAGGTTGATCAATATTATATAACTTTAAAAAAAATGTAACAGTATTATTACTTATCAATATAATATTGAGTATACATAATAATATGTGCATTGTGCATAATATTATATTATATATTTGAAATATTCATATTCATATATTACTTATCGATATATAATATTGAATATACAAACATATGCATTCGTAATTCAAATAATCATCTAAATAACATTGTATTTGATAAAAAAAATATATTTAAATTATTTTAAATTGCAATTAATCAAATAAATAAAATTTTTAAAAGACAATTGTGTTTAAATAACCTATTTTAAAATTATTCGAATAATTTTTTATTCAAATCACCTATTATAGAAATTAATGATCGAGTCGTGAAATTGAAAAATGAATCATTACTTTCATATTGTAAACGTTAAGTAAATATTATATATTATATAACATGGGATGTATAAGGTATTAGGTAGTGATGAGGCCAATAGCGGGAAATGACAATAAAATATAAAGGTACCTACGAACAAAATATTAAAAGTTAAGCGAGTCAAAAATCAAAATATAATTATATAAATATTATTATAATGTACACTGTACACCTACTCATAGATACATAACATTATAATGTATTCCTTTACCCATCACGCGCATTCAATTTTAAATTTAATATGCTACGCCAGCATATAAAACAAAATGTACGTACCTATAGATAATCGAAGAGTCTTGTTTGAGACTCCTTTCTGTGCGTAAGAAACATCGAGAATAAAACAGCACACAACCCAACCCGATAGCCAGACTATTGTCTATTATACTTTAAGTTTCATCACAGCGCTCGGATTTCTCACTCACACGCGTAGTTTGTATGTGTAGGTAGTGCGACAGATAAAGAGCTAAACACTGCAGTTTTGTGAGTCTCATTTTTCGGTCGGAGGATCCGTCGTACCGTTCCATAGAGTAATACACTCACTCATATACCACACATTCTATGTTGCAGGGGGGATGAATTTTTTTTAATATATTTTAGTATAGTTTATTATTTTTTTACGTATTTTATTATTACTCAATGCAGTAACGGTTATTGTCGCTCCGCGGACGCCGTTGAACGTAGTGTTTGTGTCACAATTCGTATACTAAATTACTTTGCATGTTTATTATTTTGTAATAATTTTATATTTATTTTAATATATTATATTTTGATAATTGTAAGCTACTAAGCTAGTTCGGAGTGTTTTCAACGCTCTTACAGGAGAATATCCTAATAAAATAAAATCGATAGCATTTTAATATCAAATATGGATATAATTTTCTTGAAAGACATACTCGTTCGCGAGATTTTAATTCCTGATATGTCTCTTCACGTTGATCATGTAATGTTTTTTTCAAAATCTCATGATGCAAGATTTCAGATATCCATTTTTGTGCTGTAACAATGACTTGCAAGCTAAATCTGCTAAATTTGAATTAATAAAACACCTGGGGTTAGGTTAGGTCGGTTCGTATAAAAAATAAAAATAGAAAAATTTAGTGGTTCAATAAATTGTATTGAATCAATCACGGCCCACTACATTATGTTTAAGGAACCATTAACTCATCATTGATTTATTAAATGTTTAGTGATTGTTCATGCAACCCGTCATGAATAATTTTTTTTAACAGGACTATACATGAAAATGTTAACTCATTAAAATTATAGAACTACCTACTATGTAGTTAACACTATTTACAAAAAATTTAAATTAGATATAGAATAACCTGAAAAAATATAATTTTTGGTTTCTTAAGCCCCTCTCAAATATTTTATTAAACTTTATCAAATACTGAAATACCTATATTATTTTAAATATTTTAGATCATGTTCTAAAATAATGGGAAGTTGATAAAATATTTGACTGTGTAAATATTGCTTTATAAATGGTAAAAGAACTCAAAATAATGGTTTAACCTTCAATACATTTTATTGATCTTATACAATACTGGTATCTAACTTAACTTGCCATTAAGCGCATGATTATGAGAAGTGTCAGTAATGATAGCTATTAGCTATAGGTAATATTTTATTGAGGTATATTTTGTATTTTCAAAATAAATATTATCTATATTAAATTAGCACACATCCAGTGTCTTAGACACACTTTTATTAGGTATTTTAATTTTTAAGTTTTATAAAAAGTAAAATATAGATAGGTAAATCATAATTTTTCAAGCTTTTGAGTTTAAATAATATTTACAATTATAAACACATGATAAATAAAAAAAATTACAAGATTCAAATCATATTAAATTATGAACTTCTTAATAATTACCAGCAGGTTATATTACCAGCAACGAAGCCCTTCAGACCCTTAGAGCCTTAGAAGATTAAGTTTGAGTAGATTCACCAACTGGTGCGCAGCGCTCCATATGCTGTCATCCCGTTTGGTAAAAAAGACTTACAAATTTGTTTTTCCGTCGATTACGTTGTTTAAAATATAATTATTTTTTACAATCTAATGTGTAAAATAATACTTTAAAAAAGCTATGAAATGTATAATTTCTGAATAAAAATCGAATTAAAATAATGTAACTTTGGGTAAAGCATGGGCCATGGAGTTATTGGCATACTATAATTGTTTAATTAATAAATAGTGTGGTGTTTGATCGAGAGATTAATTTTTTTTTTTATATTTGGTTACACTTGATTAGTAGTCCAAATATGACATTGAATGCCCATATAAATTTGGGAACTTTATACATATAAAGATTAGACTTAAGTTATTACTGTATAACTACTCACTGCGGACACGCGGACTCCTACGGAGTGATTATTGTCGTCGTGTCCGTGTTCTTTTAATCAATTAACCAATTTAAATTTTACTGTATTATTTACAAATAACATTATATCATTTTTTACGCATTTTCAACTACTATGTTGTATTATTATAACCACCTTTCCTTTTCAAACCTACGTCAGAAACTACGAAGCTCATTAGGTGGTATTAAAGACGTTTAATACTTTACTAGGTATATGTATCGTATCATTATTATTATTGTTATTGATTATTATGTACATTTTTCAATAATTAATATTTTTCCTAAACATTAAAATAGATTAAAAAACTTCAAAATTTTTGTTTTTGTCGTTAAACAATTTTGTCACCCTAAGAAATTCTCGCCCGGAGCACTGCCTCCCTCCTTTGCCCGGTACTGACAACAACGCATAATTTTACTATAGGTATTTCAATACTTTTATACTAATGCTTTTGTAAGAATTTTGATATACTAAAATTGAATTACGAACAAGTTGCTAATTTGCTTACTATATAGAGATAGGTAGGTACCTTGTGTCTACTAGTGTAGGTATTCTAAATTAAAATGAGTGAAAAAAACGTGGACAGATATTTTTCTGAGTATCTACTCTGTGATACACTACTCTGCACATCATGTAGTATTAATCATACTGTATTGATATTACGCATTTATATAATCTAAATTGAATATATGTAAATATTAATATTTCAAATACCGCCACGTATAGATATGTATGTAGAGCGTTGGCTTCTAAGTGTAGATACGGCACCACAGTAGTTATACACGTTTGATCGAGAGACCTAAACATATATAATATATATATATACGTATATTACATACGTTCTCGTCCTACACTTGCGTAAATATAACAAAACACGCCGACTTGGGTTATTAATTAATTGGGTATCGATCGAACGCCGCAGAAAGTAAACATTTATACGTTATACCTACATAATATATATTATAACGAGTAACACAGCGTCGGTATATATAATAGGCGAATCGTGTATATGTTACGGGCAATGTAGAAAATTCAGGCGTTGTATAGCAATGTCCGGGCACTGTGCACAATGCCCGAACATTTTGGAAATGTAAAAATGATAATTTATTAATACTCAAATTGTTCATACATTTACCAGACATTGTACTAGATTGCCCGGGCAATCTATTCTGCCAGATTCAAGTGGACAAAGTGAATTAAACTATATCATACACAATACACATGCAAATAAATTATATTATACACATTTATATCGAATCGCATTTATATTTTATACTTAAAAATATCACTACAAAACTATACTTAGATATTTTAATATTTAATTATCTCTGAAAATCTTGTAATTTAGATGGCCAAGTGTACGATAGGTACCTACACTATACTTTTTTAAATCTAAAGCTTCAGTTATAAAAGTTTTAAGTTTTAACAACTGAAATTAATTATGCCAGTAATTGTATAATACCTATATTGAAATTTTTTCCACAAAAATCAGTTTTTGTTAATAGGAAGATACTTAATTGAATACTTAAATATTATATGATGTTTTTTAATATAAATAAAAATGACAAAATAGTATCGAATTTTTCAATTTAATATTCTGGCTTGTTTTTATATGAAACTTTACACAGGCATATATATAATATATAAAAGTTCATGTCACAATCTAATAACAACTTTTATAGCTTCGTATTTATGACGATTTTAATTATAATTTTAGCCACTTATTATAAACGTCACAAGACGTCATCGTCCAAAACTATAAATAAACTATAGGGAAATAATATGATTGGGTCAATGATTAATGGACGACTAAATAATAATACTCGTGTATTAACATTTTGATAACTGACAACTACCATATTACTTAAATGAATATAAATTAATGAACTTGTTAGTTGTTATGATGTTTTTTCGATAAAATTATTATTCTCTGTGAAAACAACTAATAATACAGAATTGGAATACACGCATAGGTTAACTAGGTTAAGTTGTAAATACTCTAACACAAATTATTGAACTACCTATGTAATTTATTTAACTAGTATTTCTAGCGCTGGAAAAAACTAAAAACTACCAATTGATAGTTAACTCAAACTGTTTATGAGAGCATTCACTGCAGCCTGCAGTTAGACTATCTATAATCTATATTATTTACTCAATTATTTCAATTAAATATTTTATAATTCTTTTAATCTAGTAAGTAAATGGTAAATTCATACATTTGAAATACATACCTAATAAAAAGAAATATATTTGTATCTTGTATAATGGTGGGTAGTAGTAGTATATTACTATACTAGTATAATATCATAGGTACTAATTCTAAATATTTTATGAACACAAAAGAGAATTAATTAGGTATAGTTTAACCATTAGACACTCAAAGTATAATATTGGCAATGTTGTAGAAAAAAAAATGTACCTATAAGTATAGGCAATTATACTATAGTATAATAATTCAGTTTACATGTTACTTATGAAAAAAACATTGTGCAAAACAAATAGATGCACTAATTATGTAGTGTGTTATTATAAATAAAATAAAATAACTCTCAAAATAAAAAATAAGTAAAATGGTTATTAGGTACCATAAAATGATTGTAGTTCTTAAAAAGCCCAATTGCTGTTAATATGTATGCAATGAGCTTGAAAAACAGCAGGCTGTTTGTAAAAATAATAAGTAGTTTGCATACGAACTACCCCATTGCAAAAAGCCTAGTATTTTCGCAAAAAAAATTATTTTCGATATGGCCTACGACATCTATATACCTATATTATATAGTTACAATTTTACATTATATTTAATAGATAGAATATAAATTCCAAGTACTAAGTAGGTATAATACAACTATTCACCATTTCATTTGTATAGGTATTATGTGGATAATACACATATTTTATAAAGATACTTCTAAAAAGTATTTAATATTTCTGATGAGGGAGTGTAAGTGAGCTATAGAAAATTTTCAGCATAATATATTAATACGTATCATAATAATTGACATAATTTATATTACTTAGTCTGAACCTCTGAGGACATGACAATGACGGGTATTATAATTCATAACATATATTATTTACGACAATAATATTGTGTCGGTCTTTTTTTATTTTTCGTTTCGTCCTCGAGACCAATGTACAACAGCTGTGTGTCAATATACTTATGATCCATAATGTTAATAAAGTAGTCGAAACGATAACCGACGATGCCAAAGTGAAAAGATTAGATCGTGTTTACAAAAACACTGCAAATAAACCCACAATATCTATATTTTAATAACGAAGTGGCACGTGCGCCATTAGTGACATCTGTATTTGACATTTGTAGTCATACCTATATAGTAGGTATTGGCGCAATGCAGTAGAAAACAATTTAATATACGTTCTAAATTGTATAATATAATATTATTTCAATATTTGTCAATTGTATACCTAATTCACTTCCCTATTTTTTATTTACTTACCTATTTGATTATTAATAAAGCTGTGAATTGAATGCATTAAAAAATTGTTGAACAACAACGTCGAGAACTTGTATACAACAATTTGGGGCACTATGTATAACTAACCACACGGAAATTGGAAAAATCACAAATAATAATGCAATAATAATTTTTTTAGTAAAATTTAAAAATATTAACGAAAAATAATGATATATTTTTATTTTTATAGTTAAATAGCTTTTGCTTGTCTATATCTATTACAATAAAACAACTTTTATAAGCGAACAACTTGCAAGTAATTTAATGTTTGTCAATCTCGCTGATATGATTTATTGAAAAATGATAAATACTTGTTGTAGAATAGTGCAAATAATCAGAATTTTAAAGAAAACAATACGCTAAAATCCTCGAGTATGCAAAAAAAAAAATAATAATCTAAAATTTCGTGTACCCTATACCTAGGGCCCCACAATGGAGGGCTGATGGACCTTCAGTACCGGGGCCCGTTAAAATGTATTTGTAATTGTTGAAATTTAATAGAAATACTTATTAGTCAATATTATACAACGTTTTGTGTTATGATTTATACTAGCTGACCCGACTAAAGTTGTCCTGTCTGGCTGTCTCAACAATGAATGTTGAATTTTTACCAAAAATTGTCGTATAATATATAATGTATAGAATATAGACGGTAAATCGTATTTTTTGAAGATTTTTTAAGGGCCCGGACAACGTTTAGTACAGGGGCCCGAAATCGTGTGTGGGGTCCCTGGCATTACGCTACTTAACACGTCGGCGTCTGTCTTCTGTACAATATATATTATTATTACGATAAGTAGTATTATATAGGTAGTAAGTACGAGCAAAGTAAAATAATAATATATTATGACGGAACTCGATTAATTTTATACCGAGTCGTTACGCACGTATTATGCAAACGCATCAGTCATAGCGGTGTCATCACAATATCCACAGCCCTGAATGTTATCGGGTGTTATATTATCGACATTTCATAATATTATTATATTTCGATCGGATAATATAATAATATTGTTATCCAGCGTAGGCGGCGCGAGTGCCCCCTCCCCCGTAACGCGCCGCCGTCGAACGGTCGGATCGCATGCACCTGCTCCGCAAAGACGGAAAACGATAAAAAATAAACCGTGGTCGAACGTCACGATATTTTCGTCGTAGGTGTCGTACACTCGTACGGTACGAATAAGCCAAACGAGCCACCTACGACGTACATTATTTATATCTCCAAAGATATCGTCGTTGTTAATATGCGGTAGCCGTATCAGCTGAGCTGCTGGTGCGTACTGAATAATATCATCACCTCACGTCGTCGTCGTCGTCACACGACGGGACAGTCGTGGTCGAATCGTTAATTTAATATTAGGCCTTATAATAATATTATTATCGTCGTCGTTATTTTCCCACTTCGTATCGGCGCTGAGCTCACGCAGCAGCAGCAGCTGTAGTAGCCAACAACGCTGTATTATTAATTGATAGCCGTAGCGCAGTAGTAAAATAGTTATTATAACAGTATTATAACTACACGGTAGTCGTAGTACGACGGCGTGCGCTCGATGGTTATCACGAAAAGTACGCTGTGATAAGAGGTTTTTTACGTCGTTCCCTCCAGCTTGTTATTTTTATTCCCGAGTCAAAACTTAGGACCGCGACAACGACAACGACGATCGCAATAATTACGTTGTCGTGCCCCCAACGAACGAATGTCTATGTGCGTTTCGTTCATAAATGTCGGTTTGTTCCGTCGTCGTTTCGGCGTCGATTGAATTGATTGCGATGTGCATTTGGCCGTCTACCGCCGTCGACGCCGCCACACGATCGCCGCCGCCGCCGCTGCCGCTGCTGTCGTCGCTGCTGCCGTTGTCGTCGTCGTCACCGCAATAATAACAGTAATACGCCGCGACTCGTGCCCGTGTCCGTTGTTCGACGTCGCCGGACATGGACACCTGACGATCGTCACCGGACGTCCGATCGACAACGCCGCCGCCGCCGCCGTGGTGTTAGCGCGGTAATCCGCCCGTCAATACTCGAATGGTGGACGCTTAGACAATCCGACAAACTGGACAAGCTACCCGAGTATCTCCGCGACACCGTGGACTGGTTTATGGGGTAAGTCATTCCGTCCGTCAGCCGTGTCCCAAATCGTTTTTTCGATAACCGGATCGAAGTAAAACATCATATAAGCCGTTTAGTCTAGGACGACGACGATCGGTCTGAATCGTAGTATACCCTAACAATGATGTTGTGACTACCTACCCGTTATTTGTTTTTAATGATAATGACAAAGAATTATATTGACGTAGATTAATATATTTTTTTTTTAATTTACCTAATATAGGTATTTACCTAAATCATAGGTATTTTTAAAAGTATAGTGTTCACGCTTGCACTTACAATCTGTTACGGTGCTTTGATTAAACATTTCCTGTCCAGTATCGAGTTTCTGGTGCTAAAAAGACTAATTATAGAAACCTTCTAGTTTCTACTTTTAACCTCTAGTACTTATATTTTAAGAAAACAAGTGGGTTTGATCCTAAATTTGAATGAATAAATTGATTCTGAAGTATGGATTATATTATTATAATTCTTGATAACGGATTAGTCAAAATAGTGTTCGGCGCTAATACCTATTACCTACCATGATTATTATTATTATACGGGTTATTATATTATTAATAAAATATAATGACAATATTTCTAGACAGCTTTGGCTTTTCACGAGTTTGTATGAAGTAACTTATTTATTATGTGTTAAATATGTTGGTTTTTTAATAAATAATGGGTCAATTGAATTACAAGTACCTATATATAATTAAATATATTATATTATGTTAAGTTAAAAAAATTGAAAGATCACTAACTATACCTGATTAAGCTATTAAATTTTATATATAGTGATCATTTAAGTATCTTCAGATTTGTTAATTTTATTAATTATAACATTTTTGTATACCACTAAAATAGATCATATAATCTCCTAAAATGCCATACTATTAAATTACTTATTAAACCTACCATAGGTATCTACTAATAATTAATAAATTATTCTGATCCAGGAGAAACCTTTAAATTATATTTTAACTATATAATTAATATTATCTATTATTTTCTTTAATTTTATTCTTTTTACTATTATCATATTTACTATTATACAATGGTCTTCATTGCATTGCTAGAGTTCACTAGGTTTTTTATTATCAATCTCTTGACCACAATTTCCTGTTAATTTAAAATTATATAATATATTCATTGCTAAGTTTGTTTGATATAATTCAAGGCAAAATTTAATGACTGATTCTTAGATAAGCTGACCAGCTGACCTCAGATTTACCCAGAATGTAGTTTAGTGGTGTTTGTGTATCATACAAAATTAATAATACAATTTAATTATCAAAATTAAAACTAAGAATATTATATTATTATAACATAATCTAGTTAGTTCATGGGATTTCAATATTTTATTTATTAATTGAGTTAAGACCTTTTTACAATGTAATGATTTACATACTCATAACTTGTTTACATTTTTGGATGTACATTATGTAAGTTCTAAATTAAATAACAATAAAACAATTACATTTTCCAAGTAAAAATTTAGCTATAAATGTAATAAAATTATTTAAAGATAATAACTTTTTTTAATCATAATAAATTAAGCAAGAGTTTATAAATGTTATTTATTCCTTGCAATTTATTATTACTTGATTTTCCTCTTTATATCCATATTAATGAATATATTGACCAACAAATATACTATTATACATTTTATCAGCTATTTTTAAAATTATTAATTTACCAACTGACTTTTTTTCTATTGTTTGTTTATACATTCTTTTTTGAATTTTTAATATTGATTGTATTTTGCAATAGCTATTTGTTAATTTTCTTGATATTCTCTAAGGGCTTGATAAATCAATTAAGTAATACAAATTAATGCCTTTATAATAGAATAGTTTATTTTTAAACAGTTAAAAGCACATATCACTTAAATTCAAGATTAAAAAAGTATATTATTATATTAAATACAATAAATGTTTATTAGAAAATCACCCATTACTCCGCCCATTACATTGTATTAAAAAATTATCAAGGAAATTATGTATATATTAATTCTTAATTCAAATTTAATCATTAAAATTTTAAAAGATCAAAGTACAGGTGAACTGATTATATTATAATTTACCACTAATCTTTTTATTAAAATTATTTATTTCCAAATCGTTTTACTTAGCTTAAACAAATATTTTATATAGCTTGTTTAAAAGTTAAATTTATGATTTTCATTCTGAATATTTATTATTTATATACCTATCATTTAACAGTTTCTAAATAAACAATTAATCATCATTAAAAAAAAAGGATTCATGGTCACTGCTGACAGTTTTTTACCTTTGTCATATTTTGATGATAGATCATATGATAATTATTAATAATTTAGGTATATAATGCAGGTGTAATTCAATAATAAATTGTAATGAACTTTATTCCTCGACAATTAGTTGCACCAAATTTCAATAATTAATCAATTTATTTTAAACTGACAATTCGACTGATATTATTTTTTATAAATTCTGCGGATTTAGTATTACTTATAATAATAATAGTTGCATTTTAATATGTAGGTGTGACTTGTAAATAATAATTTGTAATTTATAATTATATTCTTAAATTTCAAATTCGAAATGATATATATATATATTATATAAGACAGTGATTATATTATCAACATTTTTAGTAAAGGGATTTTATTTGCATGTGTTATCTTACTAAAAAAATAATAATTTATTCAGCTTCCTGGCGTTTTGCATGTCACAAAAATTATTTATTTTCAACAGTATCTCTTATACCTGTTCTTCTCCATTATTTATTATAAACTTTTTCAATTCTTCTACCACTCTATCCTTTATTTTTATTGGAAATGTCCTCTTTCTATTTCGTTTCCAAATTTTAACCAGTCCAATTGTTCTTACTGATTTCTAATCATGATCAATAATTGACATCAATATACTACTTTTTAAAACTCAATTAATATTTGCTACTCCATACATGTTTTGAATATTCCGAGGAATCTTCTGATTTGTTCTTTTCTCAAATTCTCCTATATTATTAATTTTGGTTCCATAGATTATTATTATTTATTGATATTATATACATCCTATTGGGCTCAGTACAGAATATACAATATATACAACATAGTACTTATTAACTAATATTAATACAGAAAGAACATACCTAATGATAAATTAACAACTGTATCTTATGTCAATTTAAATTAAATTAGATGTTTTATTTAAAATTGAACATACCTATTGTGTGTAAAATTTAAATAACAAAAAAAATTAAGCTATACTAGAAAGTAATCTCACATTTGAATTTGATAGTAGATCAATTTAATATAATATCAAAATAACAGAGTTAAATAGATTATTCTGAATGTAAAATTTGTAGTTATGCCTTTGTAAGCAAATAAGTAGTCAAATATTTTATTTTTATATTTTTAAATAGTAAAGATTTAATTCTTGTAAAAAATTTATTATCTAATAAATCTAATGTTCTATCTAATATTTTAAAAACTATTTAATGTTTATTGCTATAAAACACAAACATAAGAATTAGAAATTTTTAAAAACTATCTATAATATTAAATTGTGTCATAATAGATAGGTAATTATCAATTATACAGGGTGATTTTTTAATCAAACAACACTCATTATTTCCAAAAGTATTCATGTTTTTGAAAATAATTTTTTACATAGTTTCAAATTGTTAAAAAACAACTTTTTATAAAAAATTATATTTTTAAATATTTTTTATCCTTATAATTTTTTAAGTTTTTTACTTTTTTGAATGACAACATAGATTTTTAATTTCATATTACAAAGCAGAATAATTTTCTGAGTAATTCAATACATAAAAATCGATTTAGGGTGAGTTTAAGCTAAAGTTTAGACAAGCGGAGTAGTGGACAAACATTTTGCGGGGTAACCTCATACCACTCCACTCCGCATAGCTAAACTTTAAATACGTATAACTATAAACTACTCATCCTAAATTCGATTTTTATGTATCAAATTACTCAGAAATTATCAGGTAATTATCAATTATACAGGGTGATTTTTTAAGCAAACAACACTCATTATTTCCAAAAGTATTCATGTTTTTGAAAATAATTTTTTACATAGTTTCAAATTGTTAAAAAACAACATTTTTATAAAAAAATTATATTTTTAAATATTTTTTATCCTTATAATTTTTTAAGTTTTTTACTTTTTTGAATGACAACATAGATTTTTAATTTCATATTACAAAGCAGAATAATTTTCTGAGTAATTCAATACATAAAAATCGAATTTAGGGTGAGTTTAAGCTAAAGTTTAGACAAGCGGAGTAGTGGACAAACATTTTGCGGGGTAACCTCATACCACTCCACTCCGCATAGCTAAACTTTAAATACGTATAACTATAAACTACTCATCCTAAATTCGATTTTTATGTATCAAATTACTCAGAAATTATCAGGTAATTATCAATTATACAGGGTGATTTTTTAAGCAAACAACACTCATTATTTCCAAAAGTATTCATGTTTTTGAAAATAATTTTTTACATAGTTTCAAATTGTTAAAAAACAACATTTTTATAAAAAAATTATATTTTTAAATATTTTTTATCCTTATAATTTTTTAAGTTTTTTACTTTTTTGAATGACAACATAGATTTTTAATTTCATATTACAAAGCAGAATAATTTTCTGAGTAATTCAATACATAAAAATCGAATTTAGGGTGAGTTTAAGCTAAAGTTTAGACAAGCGGAGTAGTGGACAAACATTTTGCGGGGTAACCTCATACCACTCCACTCCGCATAGCTAAACTTTAAATACGTATAACTATAAACTACTCATCCTAAATTCGATTTTTATGTATCAAATTACTCAGAAAACTATTCTGCTTTAGAATATGAAATTAAAAATCTATGTTGTCATTCAAAAAAGTAAAAAACTTAAAAAATTATAAGGATAAAAAATATTTAAAAATATAATTTTTTATAAAAAGTTGTTTTTTAACAATTTGAAACTATGTAAAAAATTATTTTCAAAAACATGAATACTTTTGGAAATAATGAGTGTTGTTTGATTAAAAAATCACCCTGTATAACTTTAAATTTCATTATTTAGAAAAATTTAGGATAATTTAATTACCTATTGTTGCTAATAAATATTTAAGTCAAATTGCAGAGTGCTCATATATTTTATAGAAAATGTATAGGTACATTACCTAGGCAATTTAAATCAGGAATACAAATAAATTATTTATTGTGAAATATTTCTACTAAATTAATTACTATTAATAATTATAAAATATTGATGAAAAATAAACAAAAAAAAAAATTGCTGATATTATCTAGGATACATAATGATATCTAATGATCTGACACATTCATATATAATTTTAATATAAAATTGTAATATCTCCATGACCCACCGTGTATTATTTATTATAATTTTATGATTTCTTATTTCTTATATTTTTAATATTTTTAATAATTATAACAATGGTATAATTATTATATTCCTATGTTATTACACAATGTCATTCAAAATAAGTAAATAAGTTATTAGTTAGGTATTACCTATTATATTAAAATTATTTAGAATCTTGGGTACTAGTTTGTTACAGCCCTGCCAGGTTAACTCATTATCCATATCCATGTATAACAATTAATACATTGTATACAAATCATCTAATAACTCATTGAAAAAAACGTACCATTATTACTAAAAAGTACCTTTCATAGATATTTAACACATAATATGGATCGATGTATAATATATAATATCATTGATTATTATTATTAATATTTATATGTTTTTTAACATTGTATAGGTATTAGTATTTTTTAATTTCAATGTTTTTAAATATTATATCAATATACATCTTTGAATTATTAGATTAATAACTATCAATGAATAAACTCATTGTTTTATATTTATACGATGTACTTATTGTTAATATGGATGGCAGGGCGATAATAAACCTGAGTAGCGGGGTTATAAAGTTTTCATTTTCCTGTGGGGCTATAATAAACCAGTACCGAATCTTATTATTGCCTATTTATATGTACATGGTTTTTTAGGTTTTTTTTTTATACACTCTATGGCATAATTTTGGGAGCTACTCACTTCCTCTGAAATTTATGCTTAGTGTAAAAGTATCATTTTGCCAGATATTCTAATAATAAAAAATTTTAAATCTTCTAAAATAAGAAAAGAATGCATTTAACATTTTTAAGATAAAAATGCTTTTTCTTCAAATTATTTGTACAAAGTATATTTGTTTAATTTCTTATCGAGCTAGACCATTGATATACATGTATCTATTATAGTTAATAATTAGTGTTTATAATAAAGATAATTGGTAGGTACAAGTATAGATATTGTTGATATACATATTTTACCTAATAAAGTTTATAAATATAGGGATTTTATAAGTTGAATTGTGATTTCATGATTTGGAACTATTAATTCACATAAAATATTTAAAAGATTAAGCTCAACTTTATGTATTTGAATTTTGTACCAATCTATTAATATATAACATGTTTAATTGATAAAGTAATCTTATAGTAGGTACTGTTTTAGTATCAATATAAAATAATGTGTGTACATTTTTTACTGACATATATTATTGAATAATAGGTATAATATGTATTGTATAGTAAATATTATATTAGCTATGTCAATGGGTGGATCTAGAAATAATAAAAATGGTAGATTGGGTAAAAATTAAATTTAAAATCTATAAAAAAATAAACATTTTAAGAATTTTTGGTATTGAGACTTGTATTTTATACCTTTTTATAAATGTATATATAGTTAAGTAATTAAATAAAACAAATTTATTATTAAGATACATAATAGACTCTTTATCAACTTTGTTTAGATCATATTAATTATTATATTAGTGTATACCACGCGCGAATCTAAAAATCACAAATGGGGGGGGGGGGAGCTATTATCAAAAAATGTTAAATAAAGTATTTTTTAAAGTAATTTCATTTTATATAATTTAAAATACTGCCAAAGGGAAGGCTAAAGCCCCTTAGCCCCCCCCCTCAGATCCGTGCCTGGTGTATACCATTTATTCAAATTAATTTTATAGGTACATATTATATTTAGTTTTTAGCCAATGCACACGTCATTATAGTCAAATCAAGAATTTTATTAAATATCTTAGCTAATAGTTTACAATTAGGTATAGTTTTAACTCAAATTTATTTATTGATATTGAATTTTTGTTAAAAAGCCTAGTTTTAAATAGCTAAGTTTGAGTTTTATTGAATAATATTTTTGTTTGTTTATAGGAAAGGTCGAAAGGCCAAAGACAAGGAATCATTATGTAATGATGATAATAAGTTGTATTTGGAAGAAGCTGTTTTGGAAAAAAAGTTACCTGACATTGATCTTAGGATATTAATTGAAATGCCTAATGGAATAGATTTTAATGAGTGGCTCGCGTCTCATAGTAAGTAATTATACTATAATATCTATTATTTATTTTAATTTCTATTTTTATTTGTTTTAGCAATTTCAATTTTTGACAACACCAACCTAATTTATGGAACTGTGTCAGAATTTTGTACTATTTCGGGATGTCCTGATATGGTTGGACCAAATTATAGGTATATTATGAATTATAAATTGAAAAATAATTTTTCATATTGTTAAGGAGATGTTGCACCTATATATGCTGTCTCTGGCTTTCACATTTATGACAGTTAATGATTTTGATTTAAGAGAACTAACCTGTTATCAAATTTTTAAGTAAAAACATTATCTGTGTTTATCTAATTTCTAAGTGAATTTTGAGCATTTTCAAGTATTTAATATTTTGCTAACACATAACTAAAGACCAGATTTATATTCTCATTATATTCTCTTAAAAATTTTAAAATATGCAAAAATATTCGAAATTATGCAAAAATAATCAACAAACATTAATATATGCTTTAATATGCATTTTTACAATTTTTTGTTTTACAACATTCAAAAGTTAAAAAGAGAAAAGAGTAAAACAGAATTTGGATATTTGAATAATTGATAAACGTATGTGTTGATCTTCTTAGTATGAAAACAACTGCCAGCATTGCAGGTTAGCCAACTTGTTTAGTGAATGTCGCAGCAACTTATAATTAAGTGCTATCATGAGCTAGGTGTTTTTTTGTCACAATGACAAAAGAAAGTGTAAAATATATTCAAAAGCAATTTTTTTGGTATCGTAATATTAATTACGATAAATTACGTATTAAAATTAATAATAAATACATATTTTTTCCCACAATTTACAAAATATTCTCAAATATGCAAAATAAACTTTTTTCTACGAACTCAAAATTGAACGAATTATCCACATTTTTTACTCTCATAAGACTGCATAGACCCAGTAACGATATGTAAAAACCAATGAGAGAGCACAGATAATGTTCTTACCTTAAAGTTTAAAAATAAGTGAATTCACTCTAATAAGTATCAGAAGTAAAAGCACACTATTGAAATTGGTGAACCATAATTTACTATGTTGTACTTGTGTAAGACGGAGACAACATAATTTGTGGGTATGACATCTTCTTAATAATAATAATTTGTAATTAATTACAATTTTGATCATATGGGTCATTTTAATATATCTATTATAAGAGGAAAAATAAATTATAAAAATTCCATGTCTTATCATGCATCTCAGTTATAAGTTTATTTAAATATTCTTGTTTAATAATGTATTCATTTTTTTTTTTAATTTTGTTTTTTTTAGAACTTATTTGTGGTTTGACGAAAAAGGAAAAAAATCTCGCGTAGCTGCTCCATTATACATAGACTATGTTATGACGTTCGTTCAAAAAACTATTAATGATGAAACAATCTTTCCAACTAAATATGGTACATAATATGTTTTTAATAATGTATTTTTTAGATTTGTAAATAAACTTATGTATAACCTATGTTTTTTGTTACAGCTAATGAATTTCCCGTTGGCTTTGAGATTGTAGTAAAAAAAATCTTAAGATTATTGTTTCATGTTATAGCACATCTTTATCATAGTCACTTTCGTGAATTAGTACTACTAAATTTGCATACACATTTAAATTGTGTGTTTGCTCATCTGTCAGTATTTAACCACCGTTATCAACTAATTGAGCTACGTGAAACTGAAATCTTACAAGATCTAGTGGTAGCTTTAAAAATTTTAGGTGATGATGAAGAAATAACTACAGTAGTCAATGAATCTACTGATGAATATAAGGACGTCATCAACAAAGAACCGACCATGTCTTTAGCAGATCAACCTATTAACATGTTCCCTAATCCTTCTCCTATTAATACAACACAGACTTTAGCTACTCAAATTGATAATTTCTAGTCTAAAAAATAAAATGTTATAATGCATTAAGTATGTTTGTAATATATATTACATAATATGTTTAATTATTCTGTATATAAAATTTCTTGTTAAATAATTTAGAAAATACTTGTTGGCAGACAATAAACTAATATCAAAGCTTTTAAATAAACTATAATATACTAAGATACTGTCTATTAAAGAATATTTATCTTTGTAATATATAATACACTTTTATTCATTAAAAATGTTATTATATTAATTTCTCTCAATTATTCATACATTTTTTTTTTTTTTTTTTTGTTAGATTCAAATAGATTTAACCATATAGTCATTGGTTAGTATATTAAAGTAATTTATGAAAATTTTATTTTTCGTGTATTAAATATTTCAAGTTATACTATCTATGAAAAGTATATTATTTATATTGTTTGCCACTATTCCTAAAATTATTTTAAGTGTTTAGATAATATTTTCCAATTTATTAATTCACATGTTTACATTGTTAACTGATTAAATTATTGTTAGAACGTCTAAATTAAAGTTATTTGAAGACATTTCTATTTTGAATTGTATAAATTATTATTCTTGTGCACTGTTGTTTAAATTTGTATAATAACTTTTTAACAACTTGTTTCAGCTCAAATATTTATATTTTCAGATCTATACCATTGTAATATGATTTTTGAGTATATATTATATTATAATATTTTTAAAAAATGTATGGGTTCCACTCTGGATAATTTGTGAACATTTGTAATTTTTATCTTGTCTATCTTTCTATCTTTTGTGATGTAATTTATTTATATTGTGATAGCAAAAATATGCCTTTTTAAACATTATTCATTTTTGGAAATTGTACTTATCTGTAATTATTGTTTAAATTACTTTTTTCAAGCCATTAATTATAAAATTGTTAAACCACATGTGTTTATTATTACAATAACACATGTGATGGTAATTAAATATTCAAATTAGAGAAATATTACTTTTTAACATCATGTTTTTTGTTGCTTTTAAAAGTATAAAAATACTTAAGTATTAAATTATTTAGTAGGCTTGGTCAGATAGAAAATTTCCAAAATGTGTTTTTGATTTTATTTATGATGGCAAATTATACAACCGTCCAATTTTTTCCTTTTAGAATGTTTTTTTTTCTTTAGTAAACTTTATGAGATTATGTTATGTTATTAATTTTGTTGTTTTTCTTTCTATTATAAAACCATAAAGTAAACTTTGTTATTAATGTTTCTTGTTAAACCTTCATTTAGTACCTATTTACTACACTGAAAAACATAATATGTTTTCAGATTGTTTTATTGTATTTTTAACCAAAAACAAATAGCACTTTTGTTAATAAAACATTTGAGTTACCTACCTAATTTATTAAAATGTCATTAACCTTATTTCTTAGAATCCTAAAGAAAATTGGTATGTCTAATGTTATACTATGATAATAAGACGATTGTGAGTTTTTTTTTAGATTACATTACTATTTATAATTAATTATTATTATGATTTAATTTAGTAATTTATTCAATATACTAAAATAATATTATGTGAGTAGTTTATATATGTATCACTTACTGTTTTGGGTGAAAAGTTTATGTATGTGTTAAAAAAAAATTATGTATATTTTTGTATGAAAATATTAAAAAACAAAAAAAATATATAATATACAAATAGGTATACATAAATATTCATATAATATAATATTATTTTAATTATTATAAGGCTGAGTGAATGAATTAAGGTATTTATGAAATGTTGGTTTAATTAAATTTATTACGTTTGAGAGCACTGTTATATTGTATGTAATTTATGGCTTAAATGCTTTATTAGATTATCTTAAAATCTGTATGTCAATATACTATTGGATCCTTTTTTTTTGTTTTTGCTTTTTTTTTTAGTAGAAAAATTCTAAATAATAAGTCATTTGGTAAATAACTACCCATTAGTTACTAATAATTTGTTTACCTAATTAGAATATATTTTACTGGAGGTTTCTAATAGATATATTAAAAACATATTTAAGTTGGTGTAACTAGTGAGTTCCTTTATTAAGTATCTTAATAGGTTTTATATTATATAAATGTTCATGGTGGAAAAAATGATGTATTTATTTTAAAAATAAGCGAAATTAAAACAGTGTTGTAATATTAAGGATAGTAATTTGTTAACTATGTTATACTTGTTGTTTAAATTTAAAATATATATGTAACAAACATTTTGATTTAAAGCTACTTATATTCTCTTGTCAACTGTCCTGTATAATATGATAAATGATTATTGAATATAATTTTTCTTATTATTTCAATAAAATTAACATTGTTAAATTTTATTCAATGACCTAGGATTCTAGTTAAAATAATTTTTTCTACATAGGTAATTATCCATTTTTAGCATTCTTTAATAAATAATTATTTAACTTAATTTTCTAATTATTTATTTAAAAAATTAAAAATGTAAACTATAATTCAAGGTTTCTATAAATCAATGTTTTTGTTACTACTGTTGGGTATAAAAAAATAACAATTTATTGCTGTTATTAAGTAAGCAAAGTGAGCAGTGGCGTAACAAAAAAACTTGGGCTCCCCCGCAAAAATAAAAATGTTAAGAATGGGCCCCTAACATATTGTTATATCAAAGAATTCAAATACCTATAACCCTATAACCAAAGGCCCCAAATTACCATGGGCCCCCCCGCAACGCGAGGTCTGCGGGCCCTCAGTTACGCCACTGAAAGTGAGCTAATATTGAAACTTAAAGTAAAACAATAATTTACAATGGTGTATTCAATTAATGATCATTTAATTTGTAAATTCTGACAGTCACTCAATTTATATTTTATATGAGATCCCATCTAAATTGAAGTGAATAGATGTGTTCAAAATTCATTAGTATTAGCCGATCATCATTTCACTCTCAAATATCCCACTATGTGTTACTAATCATTTTGGAGTATTTTTCAGTAGGTAAGAGATAGTACTTTTTTTTTTTTTATAATACCTACTTTTAAAGTGTTATTAATTCCTAACTAAGAGCTATAATTTAAGAACAATCAAAACCCATTATTAGTATGGTATTTACAATTTACAGTATATTTTTTATTTGCACTTTAGTTAGTTCGTATCAAGAAATTCTGGCTGATGATAGACACAATGGACTACAATAAGTAAATTGGTATCAAGCGTTAGGACTAAAGAAAGAAAAACATATACCTATATATAGTACAACAATTTGAAATCATGACTCTTTTTATAGTTTAAAACATTTTATGTTTTATTAATCTTAACTATTAAGTAAACACTAATATTTTTAAATTTAAGTGTATATTGTACTTGTATATAATATTTTTAGATTGCTATAATAATAATGTACTTATACAGTTATACCTATGAATTTTAGTTATCTTAACGGTTAAAATTTAACACTGTCCAACCTTAAAGACGTATTGTTAAGTTATTAGCGTTAAAACATAATTTTTTATCGACGAATAACTATTAAAAAACTATATGTACAGATTTAGAACATTTACTTATGAAAATTCGTTACCTACCAAGTCAAACAATTACGTTATTACTTGCCTATCAATTATCATAATGTATAAAAATAGCACGTACAAAAAATACCAAAATACCTATCTAATTGATTAGGTAAAGAAAATAATAGGTGCTTATAAATTATATCTGTTAATATTATAAATATATATTTCAAATATTTTAAAATTCTTTTATGCTTGGTACCTAATTTGTTTAAATATTAAATTTTACATTTACCTACCTGACTACCAACTATTATACCTATTTTCGTCTGTTGATATTTATACTAATGAGTTTTAACAATTTACTCTTTAAAAATTTTTTTTTTTATTATATTCATTTAAACTATAAATTTTACAATCAAAATATTGAATTTTAATTTGAATATTAATTTTGAAATACAAATTAATAACTAGGTATCTATAAATTCGTATACATTATACATAATAAAAATCAATTGGTTTAATCTGTATACCTAAAATGTTAAACAATGGTGTAAATGTGTAATAATAATAATAATAATATGATCCATATAGAAAGTAGGTAATAATTGCTTGTTGTATAGGTAGCTTGTGAGGTAGAGAATATATTTTGAATATTTAAAGAAAATGATGGGAAATTTAAAAACGGATAAATAAAGAAGGTTTTGTGATGATATTTTGGGGCAGTGGAAGAAGATGAGTTGGAGATGGAGAATATTACGAATCAAAAAGTTGTTGTGGAGTAGGTATCACCGTGCAGAACTATAGAAAAGAGAGTCAATGGGAATTTAAGTAATGAAAGGATTGTAGAATTTGGCCAAAATGAATAAAACCTTTTAAAAGCAATAATAATAATGTAAGGCGTTTAATTGTGGTTTATTTAAATTAGATAAAATTGTATACCTATTTGATTAATTTTGACAAACATCAACAGTTTTGACGAAAACGATTTGAAATAAAAATCCTTGAAAACATGAATAGTTTTAAAACGAATAAGCTACAAAAATATTTTATAATTAGACTAACGGTATAGTACCTATTAGATATATCGCATAGATAATATTATTATGCACTGCATATTCACCTAACGAATAACGGGAACCAGTTTGTACGCAATTTAAAATTGAAATGGTCAATTGAGCTTAATCGGTTTAATCTAAAATGTATTGATAATAAACCTGTCAGAATTAAATCAAATTTATCACAAATGCTTGAATAAAAATAACACATAAACTTGCATATTTCATACGTACAATATAGTATATTATATATGTATTTAAATTCAAGGCTGGGCATTAACGAATTAAAAGTTAAAACGTTAAGTTAATTAATTCGTTACTTTTTTTTTAAATTAACTTTAAACTTAATAAGTTACTTTTTTTTAAGATTAACGTTTTAACTTCAAGTTAATTTTATTCAAAAATATTTAAATTTAGTTAATTTTAGTCCAAAGAATAATGCAAATTTTTGAATAGTATTTTTAGAAAAGTAGGTTTTTTGATACCTAGCTAGTTTATACTTTGATGTATCATTTTAAATTTTCCTAGTAGTTTTCTTGTGCACAAAGAAGAACTATTTAATAAACATTATTATGTGTCTGGAATTTTTTATTTTGAAAATTAGAAAATTTTAACTTTAAATTAAGTTAAGTTACTTTTTTTCAAAGTTAACGTTTAACTTAATGAGTTAACGAAAAAAATATGAGTAGCTTTTAACTTAACTTAACTTAATTATTTTAAAATAACTTAACTTAATGAGTTAAAAAAAAAAATGTTAACTTGCCCAGCCTTGTTTAAGTTTTTCATTAAATATATATATAGATATAAAACTTGTACAAGGCCGTATCCAGAAAATTGTTTCGTAAAGGGATCCAAAACCTGTATAATGTATAATATTGCATATTTACTGTTTTAACATTCGGTTAAAAATAAGACAAAAAATGATAACCTTTTAAAAGTAATTATAATATAATGTTATATTTTACCCTATGTTTACTAAATATTGTATGTTAAAATTATCATTACTTGTGTTACAGGGCCTTTCAAAGTGTGGTAAAAATATGTCCAAAACATTTAGACGAAAGTAACAGCTCAACTAGATACCTACCTATCTACCTTGGTACGTATGTATATTATAATATAAGATGATCCATGTAGGCATAATTAAGTGAGGACAAGGGAGTTAAGCCTTTCTCAGCTCTCATTATTCAAACACCACTTAATCTGAAATACAGATTTTCACACGAAAGTTTAAAACAAGCCAACTTAATCAATAGTTTTGAAAAAACGGATAGGTACTATTGATGTATTTTATTTCAGTAAAGATAAATTCAAGTTAAAAGTATAGATGTATGTAATTAACATATGTATGTGATTGTGAAACTGTAGAAGTTGATGTTCAATCTAAGATGTATATTAATAAATTCTGTATAAAAAACTGATCAAAATTTTATTATTAATTTCATATTTTTTTTATTTTTTTTTAAGAATGTTATTTATATATATCAGTAGATAGTTTAAAATCAGAAATGTTTGTTGCCAAAAATTACCTCGAAGAAAATTAAAGACAATTATGATATTAGTGATATTACACAAATCATTAGGTACCTAGGTAGGTATCTACTGCAAGTATGTATTCAAATTTGTATAAATTACTAAAAATAGTTTTCTTAATCTCTAAAATGAAAGGCCATTTTCTTCAATGTTACCAATAAAAAAAATGGCTAAAAACAACAATGAAATAATAGCGATTTTAAAATTTATCAATAACGATTAATAATAACAAAAAAGATATATAACTAATAATATGAAAATTAAAACAATTATTTACGTATTCTCAACAACTAATAGGCATTTAGTAATTTTATTGTTTAATATTATTATAGTAATATAATACCTACAAAATAAGAAACTGGTATTTTTTTTTTTAATCCAACCGTATAGGTACTGTTATTTTATGAGTGGTTTTATGTAATACGTAATGATTTATCATTAGGTGGTTCGAGATGACACCTCTACAAGCCTATAACATCAAAAAAAAAAAATAAAATAAAATAAAATATATATAACCTTCAAAAACGACTCCCTATAGTTGCCCCCTAAATTTTAGTCTAGTTCACGCTTTTGTCAATGAAAATACGTTCCTGTTTTATATTATGTCAATAATAAATTATATACTTAGGTAAGTATTTCGGTTTGAAATGTTTGAATACTTTAATTTATTATTTATTTTACTATTTTACTTAATATATATATGTATATATATAACTATGTATATTATTCAATGAATAAAAGCATCTACACGACCGTTTTTATAGCATTTGTAAGGTTAAAAGTTAAAAAAATTGCGAAGCCTAATGTGAAAATAATTGTATAGACTATTTTTTACAATTGTTTAATATCAATTCCTATTTACATGCAAGTGTTTTTAAAATGACTATTTTTTTTTTACATAATTGTAATGGATTCGAAATTAATTAACTTCAGAAGAATATTATCCATCTTTCAAAATAGTGTAGTCTTTGTAGTTAGGTACATCATAAAAATTCGTTGCAACATAACCGAATCTATAGACAATACTATATATCTTATAATAGATCAATAGTTTGATAGATAATTAGTTAAAATATGTAATATATTACATCTATTGATCTACTGTATTTGTCGCTACATCATATTATATTAGGTATGTTTATAGGTCATAGGGTATTATCTTAATATAAGAATAAATAATCTGCATGTTGTTGAATCGAAAATAAAACGATGGTAGTGTCTATAATGTTCCTATGTAAAATGTAAGTACTTCTACAACACAATGGCTGCAACAGAGAAAACAAAACAATCGTAAATAAAAAGTACACTTCTTTGTAAAAATAAAAAAAAATCATCATAAAAACGAATTTTTCGACTGACGGACAAAAAATGCAATTTATTTTTAGCATACAGTATAGTGTTGAAATAAAAAAATAATACTATTTTAACTATTATAGCTTTTAGGTATTGATTTTATTTAAATACCTATAACATTAATGACATATAATTACGTCACATATATGAAGAATTCAGGCACAAGGAATTTAAGGAATGGTTACAGATTATAACAAACTAAAATAAGTATGTGCCCAAACCTATAATCAGTAATCTATTGACTATTGGGTAGTATGCGGAAGTGTAATATTATTTTTTAGTATACATACATATATGTCTATTGGAATTTTCATTGACGTAAACATAATATTCTATTCTATGATTATTTTCAATTTTAAATTCTCAGGATAGTTATAGTGTTTCGAAAATATGAGGTGATTGGTACTAAAAAATATTTGAGAACCAAAGACCTCAATACTAACAAAAATCTTGATATACTATATTTAAGTATTTTTAATTGTTATTCTTGTAATTTAACAATAATAAAATAATAATATTTTAATATTTTGTATTATATACATATTAATATATTATTATTTAGTGTATACTTGTGTGCTTAGTGGTTTTATCTAATTCATTTAATAGTAGGGTTTAAATAAAATAATATATTTTCAAGGGAAACGAAAAATTAATTTTTAACTTAATCATAAGTATTTTATCATTGCCACTTACCTAAACGTAAAATTATAGGCGCTACAGTTTTTTTAACAATACTTACACCAATGTATTTAGTAATAATAACAATGTTAAGATAATATTATACAATTATAGTCTATATGACTATATATACAGCTATACTATATAGTATGTATACATATATTATTATTTTTACACAAAATCGATTTTATTATTTTGTTATATAAGACATAAGTGCAGTGAAATGCATAACGGTCACTTGCCTACATTCTCTCCCCTTAAGTATACAAAGTCCCTAGAAAAATATATTACTATTCTGAATTAAATGTATTATAAATGAAAGTATTTTACAATTGTCAATTGTTATTTTTCTATATTTAGTACACTAAAATACTAAATGAACATCATCGCAAAACATAATATGCGTGCTACCTAACATTACTCGCAATGTACTGTATGTATCTTATCTTTTGTAGCTTTAAACGTTCAATATATGGCGCTTTCTGAAAATAAGTTTTGAAGCTGATGCAATAAATTCAAAGTGAATAAAATTTAATTTAATTCCTTGCTTATACTTAATTTTAATTTTTTTCCAAAACGTCTTAAAGGGCTGTAGCCTGCGCATTCACTCCCAAAAATCAAAATCAAAAATTTTTAACATCCTGATGCTCAAATTCGCTCATTTTGCAACCAACGTTACCATTGGTTATCGTTTAAGGTCATTTAAAATAAATAAAAAAGTTATATAAGTTTTTATCATTTTCAAAACAATGATAAATATTATAGAGTACTTATACATATTGTACATTATTTCAATAATAATAATGTCAATAATACTATACAATACAATCATATAATAATATAATACAATTTAATTTATTCTGTGATAATTATTAATTTTTTATTTAAAATCAAAATAAATAATACTCATTAAACAATAGATACTTAATAAGAATAGGTTTTTTGAATTTTTGGATTATTGGTTTTTACATAACATGCACTATAATGTTTTTTACACGTTATCAACATTATATCTCCAGAAACTAGAATTCTTCTCATTTTATGGTATTTAAAATAACGAAAAATGAAAAAAAGTTTTTTTTTACTTGAAATGATTCCATTATGTTATAGTAATATCTATTCATTTCTCATTTGCTAACGCAACTGCAGACTCATAAAATACAACTGATAAATGTATTTTGTCTATTTTGAAAAATATTAATCGATTGGAATTTTACAATTTCGATTAACACAACCAACGATCAAATATTATTTTAGATTTTATAGTTATACACTTATGTCTTATACCCAATAAATAACAACTAGACAAATGGGTTGCACTGTCTTAAAGCACTATTTATTATACTTGAAAATGTGTGTAACAATTTGATTTTTTCAAAAGAAAAATATTTGTAATTTATTTTGTTTGAATTGCATTATTTTCAAATAAACAATATTACACCGTAGTTCGTGATAATAGGTAATAAGGAACAAAAAATAACACCAAACGTCCAGAACAATAGTATCAATAAGTATATCGTTTATATGCGTTGGTAATGACGCCGTGTGTTTGCAGGTCGTTTAGTTAGTAGTTACTATACTTGTATATGATGCCATCATGCATATTGCATATTGATATCTATAAAGTATTTTTATTTTTAAAGCACAAAATTAAAAGGAAATTTTAATAAAAATTGTATAGGTACTGAGAAAAAATACTAGTTGTAAAAAATGTAGATTATAGTTCAATATATATTATTAGTACTTGGTACTTTTATGTGATATTATTATACCGTGTTACAATTGTAAATTGTAACAATTAACAATTGTATTAATATGTAATTATTGAATTATTTACAATAATTAATATTACTAACATATTCCATTATTATAGTATTATGTATTTTTGACCTATTCACGTACGCCGTAAAGTAACAATATATCATATTTGTACTTATCTAACACAAAAACATATTTTTTTCGTACAAGTGTATATATATATATTGGAAAAGGAGCACACAGTGAAGGAGAAACGGGCCTTTAACCCCATGGGTTTGTTTTAATTGTAATTCATTATCATGTTTAAATTAATATATAATATCATATACCTAGTTTATAATTTATAAAATAATTCTGGAATAGAAAAAGATTCTTATGAACTTATTTTTACGTTATAAATTATTTTAAAATTAAAATTACAATCACAACCATGATGGTTGATTTTTAATTTTTCATTAGACATAGAGTTATTTGATTATTTCAATTCATATTAAGAATAATAAATTATTTATTTTCTGAATTTGTTTGGATCATTATGGTAAAAAATAAAAAAATTACCAATACAATTCTGTGTTTTAATAATTTATTATGTTATCTATTTAGGTAACAATATACCTAATTATGTAATTTGTTATTTAATTACTACAAATTGCAAAAATGGTACCTCTACTTAATAAATAATAATAATGACCTTTATTATTGATTCAACTACTGTTATAAATGGACTTGTGACAATAAGCGACACTAACTACTTGGTAATATAAACATAGACATTTATCAACAATGTCTATGAATATAAATAAACGATAACATAGAATTAGGTATTTATAATAATTATAATACAAAAAAAAATATGTTTAACATAGACTAATCTATTATAGTACCACCTAGAGAGCCTATATAATGTAATATATAATTAATAATAATTATATAATTATATAATAATAATATTATATATATTATATTATATAATATTTATATTTATAACTATTATATAGGCTCTCTAGTACCACCTATTTATTTAAATTGTTATCATTATTTAAAATATATAAATCTATATTCAGATGGACTTTACTTCACTATTTTGTAACTTATTATATTTGTCAATTTAATAGTTCCCATGGCCATGGCTACACTATGAAACATTTCAAAAGAAATGATTAAAAATTTAAGACTTATGAAAAAATTATAAAAATCGATTTGTCATTTGATTGCCATGTACCACATTGTACCTATGGTTACACTGTTGTAGTACACCTATATATATTTTATCGATCTAACAAAATGTTTCACAAGCATTTAAAAATGTAGTTTGGGATATAATAGTACGTTTTGCAATAAATATTACTACATTACCTGTAATTTTATTATGATAAAAAAAATATAAAATATATATATATATTTAAAAAAATACAAATTACGTCTAAATACCAATATTCTTTTATACAATTTAATCAATTCCAATCTATTTCCTAGTAATCAAAAGTAAAAATAAAAATAAATTATAAAATACTTAAAAATAGTATAAATACTAATAAATATAAGTATTATTAGTTCAATAGTATAGGTAAGAACGTAAAGTGCGATTTGTTTTCATAAGAATGTTTTAACAAAGAAGTTTTTTATACATATTTTTTATATGTATTTACTACATAATTATAATAATACTAAAATATCTGATCTAAAGGTAGTAGGTACTAAAAGTAGTTAAATATTATACCTTACCTTAAGTTTTTTTGAACAAATAGTGTTATTAATCTAAAATCTAACTATAGTGATAACTATAGGCGTAAGCGTAATCGAGTAAATTATAATTTAGAATTCAAAATAAATGTTAACAATACATCCTAATTCTGTTCGGTGTATGATTACATACCGTTTCCGGAAGGTATTATTGGGGAGAATCGTAAGTTCTTACACGAGAGTAGCAGGTAGACAATTACATACGTTAATTCCTACATGTGTAATGTGTAAGTTCCTACACGAAAAAAAAAGGTACGTATGTTAGTTCCTACACAATGGAAGACAGGTACATGTGTAAGTTCCTACAGGGTAAAAAAAAGATACACGTGTAAGTTCCTACACTAAGTATATTATAAGTTATCAATCCACGTCTATAAAATACTGTCATACATTTTAACCCTTTATTCTGTATAATATATAATTTATAAGCTATCTATCTAATTTAATTTAATAATTTAAAAAATAATAAATGTAATAAAATAATATAATAATTGTAAAAAAAAAATATAAGTGAAATAATTATTTTTTCATGTAACACAAACATAGAGTTTTTAAAACAGAGGTTTTTGGCTGTAGATTTCATTTGGGCCAAGCTTGGTTTTGTAAAATACAAAATATAGGTTATGCATCACAATTTAATTCAGTTGACGATGTAGGAAAATGATTGATACATATTTTTGGACTTTCTTTTCTAAATCCAGAGGAAGTGGAGGATTGTTTTACAGATAATTTTATGGCAGATAAACCTGACAATTCAGCAATCACAAAATGTTGTGATTATTTAATTGATAATTATATATTTATATTACAAATAATAGTATTTTTCCACCGAAAATATGGGCTAAACAATTTT
Organism: Aphis gossypii; assembly: GCF_020184175.1. Taxonomy (NCBI): domain Eukaryota; kingdom Metazoa; phylum Arthropoda; class Insecta; order Hemiptera; family Aphididae; genus Aphis; species Aphis gossypii. Next base: position 9,112,902 of record NC_065533.1, on the reverse strand, counting down.
CTGATAAAATACACACGACAAACGCATTTACGCATGTGAAAGTTTTCATTCGGATTATAATTCAAATTTTTATCATTAACTTCCGCATATTTAAAATTATCGAAATTCTCAAATTATTTCAAGTTAATACATACATAAAAATAAGAACAACTGAGAGTAATTTAGTAATTAAAATAAGTCAAAAACATGCCGAAAAAAAATTTTATAAATCAAAAAATAAAAGAATATTCAACTAAACAAATTAATCAATATGACTACGTAAAGCTAAAAGCTTCAGAAATTAACCTCATAAAATATAATACATTTTTTTTTTTTTTATTGTTTTATTATATTAAAATTATTAAATTGATAATATTTATTAGGTTAATTATTAATATTGTAAAGAATGCACTGCTTTATATTTTTTACAATAAATGATGAATTATTATTATATTACAATTATTATTTTTAAATTATTAAATATTATAAAGAATTATTTATTATATAGAATAAAGGGTTAAAATGTATGACAGTATTATATGATATAACTGATATTAAATTGATAACTTATAATATACTTAGTGTAGGAACTTACACGTGTGACGTGTACCTGCTTTTTACTGTGTAGGAACTTACATATGTACCTTATTTTATCGTGTAGGAACTTAGGTACATTTGCCCATTATTGGTAGATATTAGATTTTACGGTGTTATGAACATTTATATTTATTGTATATATTTATGTATATTGCGTGACATTATTTTCTATTCTACGAGCTTGGTTACTTTTTTTGGTAATTTCGAATTTCAGCAGTGAATATAAATTAATTATATCTATACGTCATTTATTTTTGATACTGAGTAATTTTATTTGTGGAATGTTAGTTTGTTATTAGGTACCATACTACCGTGTAAGTTATGTAGGTAATTATTGCTATATATTGTTATGTTTAAAATATTATGTTAGATTTTGAGTGAAGTAATGAATGTATTGATTTTACAATGATGTTTTTTATTTATTTATTTTTTTTATTGTTATTGTTGTATCTGTCATTATTTTTTAGGATAGTAAAAGTTCTTCATTTTACGACTTTAGGGGTGATTTCGGTTTCTGGTAGTAAATTGGATTTAGTTGGTATTTCGTATAAAAATTCTATTCTATTGTAATAATAAATTATTTTGTAGTTAAAAATGAATATATTTCTTAATATCCATGCTTTAAATTTGTTAAAAAATCAATCTTTATTAAAGAAAAAAAAACGTTTACCAAAAAATCAAAATAATATTTATAAATACAAATTTTTACGATTTTTTTTATTTTAGATTTTAGATTTGATAAGGCTGAGTGGCTGAGTCCTCAACAAAAATAGTACCTACATTATACATTTACTACAATAGCATGAACAAATATTAATTTACAATGTACTAAGATTTATAAAAAAGATAGTTCAAAAATATTTAATAATTTAAAAAGTGAAGGAGTGATTAATTTGTGTTGTAATTCAAAAAACAATAACTTTCTAGATATTAAATATTCACATTTTCATCAATAAATAAAATATAAGCACAATTATGTTTTTATAATCATTTGAAGTTCATACATTTGGACGAAATTATAAGTACATATTTTAACGATGTTAATTATTTTGTTATAATTCAAAAATATTATTTGTGGTGATTTAAAACTTTTACAACTTAACGTATATTGTGAATTTTATTATAATATGCAATAAAATGTTCAAAATGTATAAATTAATTTTAAGATATTAGTTATTTATATGATGAACTTACTCACGCTATTTTATGGCATTTACAGTAATATGTTATTAACTCAAAATTTAATGTATTAATTATAATAATTAAATATTAATAACAAGTAATTACATATACACAAAATAAATGTAATGTTTTCGGCAAAAATTAAATTAACCTACTGCCTACCTACTATAGCAAATGCAAAATAAATTACTTAAATAGAATTATTAATATTATAATTATAATTATAACACATCATGAAAATATGTACTTAATTATTTGAATTCAGATTTAATACATCCATTACAGTGACCATACTAACCTACTTGACACCTATACTAAAGTATATAATTAAGTAGTACCTACTTATTGTCTATCTTTTTTATATGAATAGTTCTCAATTTTTAAGTTGAAATATACGTTGGTACTTATATCATGATTGATAATTTATTATTAATCTGTTGTCGAGTATGATAAAGTGTTCATTTATTAAGCATATAGTACGACTACAAAAAAAACACTGTGATCTGGTGACAATAGACAGATGTGCGTTGTTTATACATGCAAAACTTCGCTTTGTCGTATACTAACCACTAAAGGCACAACTCGGTGCTTGTAATAAATACTAAATAGTCGTTTTAAATTTGAAAGCTTAAATGAATAATTAGATTTCAAAATGATGTTAGTAATTTAAGTGAGTTTCAGTGAATCAAAGAACATCGAAATGTTGTTTAAAGTTGGTATAATCCTATCGAGAAATTACCTCTCCCCGCTTCGAGTATTTGATCTGGTAGATCTAGCGTTTTTGTATAACAGATTATAGTAAACTAATAATAAGTAATTACTTTGATCACAAAGACTGGCTAATTATGATTGAATTTAAATTAATAACTAGAAAAAATAAGACTTTATAAGAGTTTTTCATGTATAAAAATGTCTATCAAAGAAGATGCTAACCTTCACACTAAAATTAAAATAAATCATTACAGAACTTATGTCTTATAACATTTTCTGCATCTAAAATATAAAACTTACTGTAGAATTTAGTATAGGAATTACCTATATTGTATAAATTGACTGTTTGACGATAACATTATTTAAAGACATACCTAATAACTTAGTTCCTAAATCATTTTATTACTCTTACACATAATACATTTCAGGGTTTGATACTTTCTTTTTATAATAGTTTTTATTATGTGTTATATATGGATATAAAGAAGGTGACTTTAAACGTGAGTTGGAATTTTAATTCTATTTTTGTGCTTTACACGAAGGTAGATTATATTTTACTACAAAGAAGCCTTGTGTAAGCTGGCGTATAATTACGCCAATAATAAATACCTCCTGATATTGTAGTTCTATACATACGTAAATATGTAATGATATGGGCTACCTTTGTCTTGTACGCATCTATAGTCGATTTATCATTTATTGTGTATTGTTTTTTTTTTATTTAAATTTTGTCAATATGGGTTAAGAATGTATAATAACTTTTTTTGCGATTGAATTCAAGGACACGGTTACAATGTTGTATGTATTCTAAATGTGTGCCAAATTCAATTTACAGACCAGTATTGGCAGTATTATTTACCTATCCTTTGCAGACCACTAATCACTATACATACATAAGTCATAAGTGTTTCAATCACAGCACAAAATGTCCATACAACAATAATTTCTACTGTAAGCTATCTACCTATAATTTGTTACATTTCGATGCCTAAATAAATAAATTATACTTTTAATCGTTATTTCTATATAGTTTTAGCATTGAACTCGTGTGCGTTTTACCTCGTACACATCATAGAGGCTGTGGCGAGAGGCAACTACTTACATAATATGTGTGTGTGTGTGCGTGTATTTATAAGTATATTATATTGTAATATATACCTATTGTATTATGTAATCAATGGTTTTAGTTATTATAAATATTTTTAGTATTATTTTTTTAGCCGTTTTAAGTATTTATTGAAATCTTTCGACGCGGGTATGCCCTCTCGTTATATTCGACAACGATTAAAAATCATTCGTTATTTTTAATTAGTGGGTTCAAGGTTGACCCGCGTTCAGTAGTTTGTCAAAAACAAAACGAAAAATCATCAGACCGTTTTTTTTTTTTGTTTTTTTGAAATCCTCATCATCGTGTTATTAGGTCAAGGTGAAGTTTTTCATAAGCGCTCGGATCGATGGGCCGGGATGGGTGGTAAGTATAGTTGCCGCCACCGCCGTCGTGTACGAGGAAAATCATACACTGCTCGTTTTCGGTCAACCCCGTCGGGCGTATAATGCGTATTATAGAAGAAGTGGATTACACGGCCGTCTCGGTTGACCCTACTGTCAAGTGTGGGGGGGAGGCCGCGACGGGGTGTGGTGTCGGGCGCGCCCGTCGGACTTCTCCGCGCCACTGAGCTCGGTGCACACGAATGTGCAGCCGATGCAAAAATAGTTTCTGATAAATCAAAATACATTATGTTGACCTAACCGTTTACCGTGCTATTGTGTTACGGTTACCTCGCGTTATATAACATGTTAATATACCTATTATATTACATGTATTACCTACAGTATAGAGACGTCGTAATGTATACATACGACGTTTCTTAAAAAAAAAAAAAAAAAATCGTCTAATAGGTTACCTAATTAATACAAGCAATAAACTCTAATAACCCGCCGTTTCTGAACACATGATATTATTGTTTGATTTTCGCGTGCTGTGGTGTGACGGTATACTATATACTCGTCGCATATACGAGTAGGTACACATTATTGTTGTCCGTATAAGTAAAAAAATATAATGTCAACTAATCAAAAAAAAGCAACAACAGGCAGGTGCGGTTGGAAAAATCCCAACAGTTCATAATACGTGCGCGTAGGTACCACCTATATGGTTATATAGCTTATAATCTATATTCTATACCTATTCCGGCCAGTTTAGTACGCGTCCTATATTACTAATGTAGTAATATCATTGATAAATAATACAGCAGTATACCTGTCTTTTGTTACTTCCTCAATTTTAGTACTATAATCAATAATTATATATGTTACGAAAAATTCAACCGAACAACAATAATAACATACGTTTCTGAAATAATAAATCGTTTCGTTATCTTAAAGTCGGTGAACTTTTTAAAAATTCGTACAATTCGATCAATATATAATATGATTATACGTTTGTACTTTTATAATATAAACTGATATAAGGTTATTGTAAAACAGTGTAGATATTATAGATATAGATACCGAATACGTAAGACACGGCACGAATATATGATGTCTATCCGTTTGTATCAATGACGATGATGGTTACGACAAAATCTGCTGTTCTCCTGCAAACGTGCTTCTAATAGGTAATTACCATAATATTATAATTCGTCTTTAATATAAATTTTGATCGGGATTTCAGGCGATAATATATAATATGTAGTCAAATTGTCGATATTATTTGATTAAATAAAAAACTATAGTCAGTATATTAATATCAAAAAAAAAAACAAACGGTTTCACGTTTGCTTAATTTATTGGTGTCCGTTGTCGGTGTCGTTAGGCTTTTTAAATAATGTAATAGATTGTTATACATTTATATTTAACTGAGCGGCTATGTGACCTAGTATATAGTCAGTGTCGTAGTGAAATCGAATTTAGTTAAATTATAGATGGTTCAGTTTTGACGGCAGTTAAAACTCACAAATAATTCAATACAATATTAATATAATATACCTACTCAGTTTTTTTCTGGATAATACTTCTTGTAGTTCTTGACCATATAGTTGAATCCATATAGGCACTAATAAGCAGAGCTACTACAACAGGTTTGCTGAGAGTTATGGAAGTTATGAGTTATGTCTGTGTTAGGTTCACGAAACTGTACCGTCCAGATCTATTTCATTTTAAATAAATTTCTGTTTTTGGCCATCATTGTTCTCTTTCGGCCAGTACCTATATAGACATAGTTTTCTTAAAATTAAAACATTTATTACAATACAACTAAGACAGGTCTTATTTTTAAAAATTAAATTAAATATTGCATTAAAAAAATGTGATTTTTAATGATCAAAATTTTTACATACAACTATTAAAAAAGTGAGCAAGTGGGTACCGTTTTGCTGTACATTAGGGGGTGGGGTTGACCTCGGACTAGGGTAGGTTAAATTTGAATGCAATGATAGGTATCATTGTATACGAAAAACGATTCTGAACGAAGATGATTCGTCAGCCTAGGCCCTAGGATATAATTTCCAGTGGTTGGTGAAAAAGGTGGATTATGTTTTAATGGCCTGAATACACTAACATTTAAGTTCTTTTATAATTATTGTAAGCTAAACTTATGAAAAATCTTGTATTAAATTTTCAACTCTTAGCTACCTATACAAACATTTTTATGAATTATACCTACAAAATAATTTGCAAATATTCATAATTTTGACGAATTTTTGTCAAAATTTGAACTTCAAATGCTAATAAAAAAAAATTGTGCCTATGTATTCTTATAATTTTTTAATCACTATATGAATAACATATGAGGAACTTTGTATAAAATTTTCAAGTATTTTGATATGGCTAAAAAAATTTTATCGACACTTCAAAAAAAATTTTTCAGAAAAATTGAAAATTTCATTTGTCTATAAATAGCTCAAAAAAAAACTCAAAATATTTTGAAAATTAAATCATGTAAAGAAAATGCCAATCTAAATAACTGGTAAAATTTTCAAGTATCTACAACTTATACTTTTTGAATAATAACAAATATTTAAAATCGTTTGGGATAAATCGTTGTCGTTACGCTATTTCGTAAAAATTTAAAATTAAAACGCACATAAAATTTTTCCTATAATGATGTTATGAGTTTTCTCTATAGCTACTTGAAGGAAAACTTATGAAAAACTTAGTGTTATAATTTTAATCCTTAGTTATGAACACAAAAAATTTTATGATTTTTCAACTTCAAAATTACTTGCAAATTTTCGCGTTTTTGACAGATTTCGTAAAAATTTGAACTATAAACGCTTATAAAAAAAAAATTGTGACTAACGATTTTTAATTTTTTTTAGCTACAATAAAAAAAACTCATAAGGAACCTTGTATTAAATTTTCAAAACTTTTTGGTCACCCAAAAATTTTTTATCGACACTTACTTTAAAAAAATTTCTCAAAAAAATCGAAAATTTCAGTGGTCTATAAATAACTCAAAAAAAGTCAAAATTTTTTGAAAATTTAACTATATACACCACTGACATTACAATTTGGTGAAAATTTTAAGTATTTTCAGCGATTAGTTTTTGAATTACAACTAAAAAAAAAATCGATTTGGTCGAAAACTGGTTTTGCGTAAAAATTGCCGTTTTTCCGTCATTTTTTTTTTGTTTTTCTCGATTTTTTTGAAAACTGTTAGAAAATGTTAACTTTTTACCTCTATAATGCACCAAGGATATTCACTTTACATCGGAAACCACCCCCATAGTTTGAAATTGGAGCATTATTTCGACTAGTTATGCTGTACACAGTCACACAGACACACAAAAAAAAAAACACATCATTGTAAAATCAATACATTCATCACTTCGTTTAGAATCTAAAATAATAAACGGTAAGTTTTGGCCTAAAAGTGACACAAGTCAAAAAAATAAGGGTTCATTTTAACCGTAAAGGACTATTAACGTTCTTTATTTTCGATTACCTACACGACCTAGTCTATAATTTGTATAGTTTAATTTATTTATTGACTTCTTGTATCATCGACGGGCACTACCCCTTTACAGATTATAAAATTACAAAAAAAGACAACAACCAATTATTCGAGCAAAATTTTGATTACTATCGATGTTCGATTTCAAACCATCGACTTCAATAAACAGCTAATTTTAGTTCAGGTTACCTACTCGTTATAGTCTTTAAGACCACTAGTACAGAACAATTTGAGCAATCTATTTTTCATTCCCAGGCATTTTAGTTTAGTGGTGGATAGTTCAGAACATTTCGGGCGAGCTAACAAAGTATATCCACAACACTGACATCGAGGTCAGCTAAATGTGAATTACAAAAATAGCAAATAGTGTTGTGAGCCATAAGAGTGCGGCGATAGTGTTGTGAGCCATAAGAGTGCGACGATAGTGTAACGAGTGTGATGACATGCTATATTAAAATTAAATGACCAATAGTAGTTCAATAAGTAGTTAAATATTTAATTTTTGATGTGCAAATTTTGATTCAGAAAATTTGACTAAATCGACGGCTTCGGCAAATTTTATCGGCCGTCGAGGTCGAAATTGCGTAAGTATCGTTGTCGTACTCACGGAGGCATTTATTTTCGTTATTAAATATTATTGATAATAATTATTTTACTCGGTAATAATATTACCGCACCGACGACTGGCGTGTAATCGATTTATAATAATAATTACAACAGTCGTCTCAAACACGCACTCGCCAAATACATATAATATAATGTTACAGTAATGCCGCGTTTGAGGCATTCGATTTTATACGTTATTATAAATTAGGTATAATAAAATACTCAATTCACAAACGTCGCAACGGGCGGCGCGACGTCGCGGCATCCACGCCCGAGTGCCCGACGGTCTCGTGGTCCGCGGCGGCGACGACGGCTTCGATCGCGGTTATCACGTGTCGTTATCACGTGTCGTTATCACGCGTCTCTCCGTTATCACGTTCGCGGACATGTGCCGTCGGAACCGCGACTCGCCGCCGCCGCCGGACCCGCAGGGGGCACTCGCCGTTGGAAAATTTCTCACGACTTTTCTTCCGCCGTCCCCCCCGCACAACGCGCCCGCCAAAGGGGTCGGGGCGGCGCGCACCACGTCGCAAGCGCACACACACGGCCACTCCGCGCGCTCGCGTGACGGCGGCGCTTTTACCCTTTTCGCGCGCCGCCGCCGCCACCGTAGCGCGCCGCCCGCGAGTACGCGTTTATTTTATACGCTATTCGCGCGCGCACCGCGTACGGTCTTCGACGCGCCCCGTCGTGGCGTAGGTATTGGTCATTTTGGCATTTTTGCCCGCCGCCCTCCTCCATTCGTCCACCGCGCCGCGTCGTCTCGGCGCCGTTCCGGTACCGTTCCTATTGAACCGATGCCGCCGCTGTACTGCATCAGCCGCCGCTGGCGTGGTCGGCGTGGACACGAAAATGCCGAAATCCAGGTATCTATGCGCTTCAACCTGCCCGATCCACCCGGAACGGGGCCTCCGTCACCTCTCGTGGGTCCTGTGTGTGTGTGGTGTGTGTGTGTGTGTGTGGGAAGTGCTTAGATTTTTTTTGTTTTGTTTTTTATGTTTGATTTTCGGGTCTCTCGGGTTCACGAGCTCGTGAAATGTCCGTTCGACGACTGCTGTCGGCACTGTCTTTTTGGACAAATAACGGTGGTTTGTTAGCAGACATAGTCGATGTGACTTACCCGGTATCTCTACAATAGTAACCTAACGTTGGTCCGACCGTAATATTATAGTAACGTATTGCGATCGGACCGATCTACCTCATAGACAAAGGTGTCGTTGAAAATACATATACTATTTATTATTTGCTCTGTATTTGTAGACAGAAAATATCATTTGTATACGATTTGTGTTATGCGACCGGGTTTGTTTTTGGTGTTTTATCATATTGATAACACGATGGTGTTCCTCGATAGGGCCTGGGAACAATTTTCAAAATCGGTTGTATTCTGTGTTAGTTTAAATCAAATTTTTTAACCAACATTATTTACGTACTTTGCAAAATCTTATTGCGGTCAAGACACATATTTTTAAATTATATTTTAGTTAGGTACCTTATAATATAAAAATATATACTCTTAGTTTGTGCTCATCGTTTCTTTAATATTTATACAAGTTCCTTTACAAATGCATTAAAATCTGGCCTTTTTTAAACTAAGCAATGTTACTTACAATCATACCAACAATAATATAATATGGATCATGCTTAAAAAGATCATTTATAAAGTTGTTTTGTGTCATCCACTCATCCTTAGGCATGTTGTATCTCAGATATAAATTTGGTGTTCAAACTATTCTTTTAAGAAAAGTTAAATTACTTATTATATATAAATATTTAAAAAAAAACCATTCAGTATGAAGATTTAACAATATTTATTTTTGTTCATATTATGAATATTATACTTTTTTATTTTCAGTAGTTGACAATAACATTTTTATATAGTAAAACATAAACTAAAGCTAAGTATTGATTAAAATTATATTTGTGGTTGGTATTTTGTAGATAATTATTCTTTTACAGTTTTTAGTTTCTAGCTATTTTAATTTTAAAATTAATTAAATTGTCACAGTATAGTAAAAGAAATACTTCCAAAAAAAAAAAAAAAAGAATAAATATCTATTTTATTATATATTTATTCTAGTTCCTAGTTCTATAGGTACTTTTTTAAGTATATTGAAATGAAAATTAGAATGCTTTTTAATTCATTTAAATACAATTTCTAATATTAAAATAAATAAATACTAAATACAACCTTAAATTTCTAAGTAGTACCTATCTTATTATTATTGTATTAAATTTTAAAAATTCCCATTCTAAGTCATTTTTAATTATGTTAGGTATTATGTTTAGTATCTAATACAAATTACTTATCATTTATTTCAATAATAACATATTATTGTACATTTTTGAATTACCTACTGAATGTTATTCAACTTAAGGAAAGTATTGAATTAATTTTATTTAGATACTTTAATTCAAAAACTTTATAAACAATAAATATAAGTTGTACTATAGGAAAACTTCTTTAACTGAATGCTCCATTTGTTAAAAACTTTTATAACTTAAATATATTGTAGTTTTCTTTAAATTGTCTCTACACCCGCATCCAATATACATTATCTACATACCTAATTGAAATAATTTTTCAACATTTATATAAATATAAGTTGTATTTATTTAAAAATATAAAAATGTATACTTAATGAATTATTGAAATATGTGTACTCAGAATTTTGTTTTCTATTTTTTTCTATTTATGTTAAGCATTCCGAATTCTCTGTTTTTAGATGTTTATTATAATAATAGTTGAGAAATTCTATGAGTTTAGTTAAATTATTTCATGTAGTTATAGAATTAATTTAAAATTAGATAATTCCATTATAAATTTTATTCCAACATTACATTTTTATTTACTTAATTTATTATATTATTTCATTATACTTCATTATTCAAATACTTGTTATCTACACAAATTACATAGATTTAAATCATTAAATCTTGACTGATATGAAGAAAATTGTTAAAGGTTAATATAGAGTTATGGTGGGCAACTGGCGAACCGCTGTTCAAATCCGGGCTTTTAAAATATCTCAATTAGATTGTATAATGAATTTATCAAAAATATTTTTTTATAGATCACATTTATTTATTATTTTTATCTTACAGATTTCAATAGAAATTACTTGCCAACCCTTGATATAGAGAATAAGGATCACTATCAACTATAAATTAAATTATTATTGCATTTTTCCTGAAAATATCATAACTGTTATAACATTTTCTGTTTATTATTGTTTTATCATTGATTGATTGGTTTTATTTGTAATAATTTGAAAATTCCTTATTAATTTATTAGAAAGATTTTAATAATTTTTTTTATGAAAAGTAAGTTTCTTTAAAAAATGAATAAATAACTTAGTATCTAACATAACATATAATATTATGATGATTTCAATGTTCTAAAAAAAAAAAAATGGACTTTATAGTTATGCTAATTAGTTGTTATTAAATTCACTAAACATATTTCTAACATATTTCACAATTAAATGCATTTTTTTCTTATGGTCTCATGGAATTCACCGCAACTCAAGTCTTAAGGAAGGCATTGGTTTCAAGTACTTATTATGTTAATATTTTTAATACTCACATTTTTACATTAAAAAAATAAAGTAATATAATCTTTAATGAATATCACAATTTAAATAGGGTTTAGTTAATATAAATTTAGAGAACATTAATTATTATTTTTTATAATAAATAGTAATTAATCTAATAGATATATAATCCATTTGAATGTTGTATAGTAAACACCTATATAATTTTTAATCATTTAATTACAAAGATTATCTGTGTAACATAATACATCTATAAACTTTTTTTCTAGATAATTCTATTAGTTAATAGGTTTTATACATACAATTTTTATTGTATTAGTTGTTTACAATTACTTTATATAATAACATCAAATTTATTGTAATGGATCTAATAACAAACTGGACAGTTATCTTCAAAAATTCATTAGGTAATAGGTATATGATGTTTGTATAATTAAGTAATAATTTTTCTATTTGGTAAAAAAATTAATATAATAGTAAAAACAATTTTAAGTGTATTATTATATTATAAAATAAAGTTATATATCGAAGTATAGCATATCTGACACATACCTACTTAGTTGTTTAATTGCAGTTATTAGTTAGTGACATACTTTTATACAAATTTATTTATGGATATTAAATAAAATATTGGTAATTTATCGCATTGTGATCGCAAGCATATTATATAAATTAAATTTTTTTATGACTATGATCTATGAAGTTAATTAACTACTTGCTTAAAATGATTAATTTTGAATATTAACTAACAAAATAAAACAAGTATAAACAACAAATAACTGCAAACCTACTAATTGATGGGAATGAAAATTTGTCTATGTTTTAATTTAAACATTTACTAAAAAAATTAAATGAGTATCATAACTCCCAAACAGTACTTTAAAGAATTTTACAGATATTCGCTAAAGGGTGCAGATATAAATAATTTAATGTAATTAAAAAATTAATAATTATAAATTCACGTATTTAAATACAAATCCAAAAAAAAAAGGTACCATTATTAGTTGTTTTATAATAACAACATTATATATAGAAATGAACATTTTTTTTTTTTTTTTATAAACACTATATTGTACAGTAGTACTACTGTCAAAAATCAACTATTTTTATGGTTGAAATTTTGTTCTTAACTAGTATAGTATTACAGTCAGAGTGGTTCTTGTTTGTGTAAAGTAGTTTTTTACACTCAACGTATGGCCTTCTTATAATAATATAATAATATAATGTGCTTAATAATTATTAATATTATAGTATATTAATAAAACAGTATTGCAATAAATATTGAAATTATTTACGCAATATATCTTTATAGAAATTAGCAATTTAAAATGTTGTTGATTTTTAACCATTTCATAATTTTTATAAAAAATAGTTCCAACTGTAGTCTGTACTTATTCATTGATAGGTAATAATAAAATTGCTCTATTATTAATGTATTTATGTTTATATATTTAGTAACTACCTACGTATTATATTCTGCTAATTTTTAATTTGAAACAAATTTTCACAAAAAATTAGTAAATAATTTTATATAAGTACCTTTTAACTAGGTAAATTATTTTATAATTTAAAATTAAAATATTATTAACTTTAATTGTATTACTTGAGTAAAATCAATAATGATGTATTATTTTTACAATTTTGAATATTTAATATTGAGCTTTCGTATTTTTAATATATAATTTTTTTTTGTATAGTTAGATTCTATACTTACATGTTGGGAAGTTGGATATATAACTTTGCTATTTCAGATTATAATATATTCACAATTTTTATATAGTTATAAATGATACACTTCACAATATTATATTGATACATTTAATAAGAACTTCTATGTAAAGTTTCTTTGAGTTAAACTTTGAGCTACTTAGATGGATCTCTTTATTAAATTAAAAAGTTATTTTCATTATTATAATATTTAGGTTTTATAAAGGGAAGTAAATGAAATGATCTGGAACGCATCTTTGTCTAAATGATCTATACCATCGTTAACTAGTTCAAGTTTAAATTCATGAAATTTAATTAAGAGAAAATTATATTTTTTATAAATATTGTTAGATGTTAAATGATAATGAATAATACATAATAACACTCTATCATAGGTAATTCTATTATTAACATAGTATTAATAGCTAAAATATTATCTAACCTACCTTTTGCAGATGATTTATGTATATTTTTATGAATACTAAATAAGTAATTGCTGCAGTTTTCTGATGAAGAATAATTAAAATAACTCTTCAAAGAAATAGGTACTCAGTAGTTAGCTCTACATGACAAATAAGTATAGGTAATATGATATTAACATTTCTTTGATAAAAAATACTACATACTAGTTGGAAAAAATTTAGTACTCTAGTCTCTAATGTATACCTAATTTAAAATATTAGTTGTATGTTACAACTAAAACTAACACACAAAGTTGTATGTAAGTTAATTTGCCAATAGGTATTAGGTACATCAAATAGGTACCAAATACCTACAAACTAAAAATGAATTGAATTGTTTTAGCTTATATTGGTTTGGCACAACCCATAACTATATTCCATACATTTAAATAGGTCTTAACATTGATAGGGTGTGTAAATTGTTATTTTATTGTTGATAGAAAAATTTGATTTTAAGATAGGACGAAGGAGGTTTACCGGTGTAGTGTTGTGTTGAGTATCTATTTTCCTTGTTGGTTTTAGGTGCGGATTCTTGGAAAACACTTATGCCTTAAAACTGGCCCAAATATTAATTTAGGTTTTAATTAGAATTTTCATTCTCCAAAGTAAAGAACATATGAGATTTCTCTCAAGGTTAGTCTAGGAACATAACGTATGGACTTTTTACCGTTAATTTTGATTTTAAATTTTAAATTTTTTTTTGTATTGATAAGATTTAATTTGAGATTAAAAGATGCAACAGTGTTATCATTATGTTCAATTAATATTGCTACGTCACCTGTATATGGCGATTAGCTTATTTTCGACAATATTGGTATGTCTGATGCAAATATGTTACAAAAGGTTTGGACCTAACCTGGAGATTTGTTTGTACATTAAAATAAATTAAAAATTAAAACATTAAGTTGTTTAGTATTAAGAAAGTACCTACTTAATAGTTTTTAACTTAATATTTATGAAAAATGTGTATACATAGTATCAACGAAAATTGTTCAGAACCTAAATACCGCAGAATAGTATTGATTAAACAGAATGAAGATAAAAGGTAGGTATTATAAATTTAACTACTTAAGTTAGACGAGCGAATATTGTACATTTGAATTGAGTTGATATATGACTATACGAAAGATATTTTATTTCATTAATATTAGTTCAATTGTTTTAATTGTAATTGTACTAGAACTTGTAACTAAACAAATTAATAGTTTATAATATGTATATAGGTACACTATAATAGAACTATTAAACTAATACCTATTGGTATATTATAATAGGTAGGTATAACATATCTATAGGTATATAGAAAAGAGGTAAACGAATTTATCAAAAGCGCTTAAAATATACATTTTGTCTAAAATTTAAAATAAATTTAATACAATTTTTTGCTGTTATTTCATGTTTTATTAACGACAATAATTAACTATCTTTTAACATCATTCACATACAATAACATCAAATTAAAATTGATATCTCTATTATATTTATAAAGTTTTTAAAAATAGTTTTATCAAATAACTACCAATAGGTAA
This sequence comes from Aphis gossypii, assembly GCF_020184175.1. Taxonomy (NCBI): domain Eukaryota; kingdom Metazoa; phylum Arthropoda; class Insecta; order Hemiptera; family Aphididae; genus Aphis; species Aphis gossypii. Next base: position 9,097,622 of record NC_065533.1, on the reverse strand, counting down.
TAAATATTCTGTACATTCTAAGACGGATAGAAAGATGCTTTCAGATATCTGATGAATAAATCGGATTACGAAAAAAAAGCAGAGAAAAAAATATTACTGTTACTATTAGTGGTTTTAAAACTTTTTTTATGCACTGCACACCGTAAACTTAAAAAAATGTTCACGGCACACTGACCTTTTTTAGATGAACAAAATTGTTTTCAATTAATTATTAATTTATTTTCTTATATCACAATTCAATGCAATCGGTAATTTATGGAAAAACCGCGGCACCTAGTTTGAAAACCCTAGGTAGGTATTATAGGTACCTATAAGTATTATTATTTTTATAGCGAGAGTTATAAACTATAGTCGGTGAATTGAGGATAAAAAGATAAAAAAAATTATAAATTCATCAAATATATCAAATACATATACGATACCTATATACACTATACAGTATACATATAACTAAAAATATTTAAAATGTCTTAAGTATGCATAAATATAATATATATTATACATTTAAAACACGGTCTTATTAAAATCGTGATTAATATCGTAAACTTTATAGGCAGTTATAAACATTTGTACACATACTACAATAAATCAGCGTTTCTGAGTTACGTGGTTTTTATTTAGGTGCCACACTGCCTCAGTTCTTTAGTCTTTATTATATGTCGTACAGCAGGTATATACTCCAGGAGATGTCTTGGTGGGTTTAAAAATCTTCTACTGACTGTTTTGATAGAGAGTAAAATTTTTTTTTTTAAATATAATATATTATTATAAGTAGATCCTTTTAAGTTAAACGTGCATTTTAATTAATAAAAAAAAAAAAAAATTGGCATGTGGTTGTAGTAATCAAAATAAATTACTTTGACTTAAACTTTAATTGATCATATAGGTAGTTGATAAGTAGGTAGATAGGTACATGTTATAAGTATATTTATTATACTATTTTATATTAAAACCTAAAAAATAAATAATATCGCGCGTTTGTCACGCGTTCGATACGACTGAATTTTTGAATTCTGCATTTTTCTCTAGACAATAATTGATCACATTGTATATAAATGGGTCTTAAATTCTCGGTATTGTTCTTTATATACTTTCTTTGTATATATATTCTCATGCTACTCACAGTATTTCCTGATACAAATGATACAACATCACTCATTTAAGAAGTGAAGCGATCGTTTCACGTACCATATGAATTCTGCACCATTGGTTTAAAATATTATTTTGAATTTATTTAAAATGATATATTGTCGTGTTGGTTTATGTATAAGATATTTTTAATTAATATTATGAATTATGACACTGCAGGTATTATTATTATATTAGGTAGGTAGTAGATACTGTCATTATTAAAGAGTCAACAAGTTATCAGATAGAAAATTATCTTGATATTTTACTGTTCAAAACCTATATTATGACTGTTGACTGTCGTTATTATCGAATGTAGAACGATAATAATATTAGGATGTTGGCAACTAGATCGGGTCGCAACTAGAATATGATGCGAAAAAAACTTTGGTCGCAATTTGGATAAGACTTTTTTCCTAAGATATCTTTGGGATGCAACTAATACGCAGCTTTAATGATTTAGTTATTATCGATGACCTAAAATTAAAATTATTAGCTTAAAAGAAGACGCTTTGTGCCTTGTGCTAGTCGCTAGAAAGAACAATGAATGCTACAGTTATAACTAAGAAACAAAATTTTCACAACATAAAAAAGAGAACTTTAGCTATAAAGTATTGTTTTTATTTTTTTTGATATCACTTACACAAAAAAGTTCTTGTTTTAAAATCCATTATTTTTGTACTTTTCGAACTTGAATAACTTTTTTTGTAATTCTAATATCGAAAAAATAAAAACAATATTTCACAGCCAAAGTTCTCCTTTTTATATGGTAAAAATGTCGTTTCTTTTTTATGACTGTATCCCTCTCGGTTCTTTATCGTGCAAATCAACAGTTTTTGCTATGCTTATATTATGCGAATTTAGTGTCTTCTTAATAAAATGTGTTTAATAAATTCTCATAGTTGTTTAATTTAGATAATATGTTAAAGCATTATCACAATTATTAATGATATTAAATAATCATATATCTGGGTTTAAAAACTCGGTTGTCACTGTAATGATTTTACCAAATACTTACCAATACGCTATATAGGCATCGATTAATTATTATTCTAATATATACTTACTATCTATACACAATTTGTTTGCCGGATTTATCCACCTTAATTGTATACCACCTATGTATAGACATTAACTATGAGTTGACCAATTGCAAAAGGTAGTACTTAATACTTATAACCTTAATTACACTTTACACAATTGATGGTTTATTATTAACATACATTATATATACCACAAGCGCAAAAAAAAAATACCTTTTTAATAACCCTTTTAAATAATCTTTCAAAAGTAATTGAGATAACCAATAAATAATTTATAAAATAACTACAAGTTTAAACAATTTTTTTTTTTGGCTATATAATGTATATTCTAAAAAATAATATATACTTATTGAAGTCCTGATGACAAAAGTTATATAAAGTATATAACTAAAACTTATTTAATAAAATAAGTTTTTGATATATCGGAGTATTAATGTCGAGATTTTGACTCAGATTCCATTTTACTAATCTTTACCCATAAGTAAAGGTAAAGTTAGTGTAAAATATGTTACAAAATCATTAGTGTCTAGAAAATAACTAACACCTTGGTTGTGAATTAGTTTTGTAGATGACGTGGAGGGGGGGAGCGGGCAGATTAGTTTTTAAAGTACACTGCACAGTGGTAATAAAATTGATAAACACTGAAATAAATATTTGATTTAATTATTTACAAAAAATATTCTTTTACAAGAAAAAGCAATATTTCGAACAATATAATATATGAATGTAAATTACCTATTACCAAACTACTTAAGTATGTATATTGTATAAATGTAAATATGTAATTTAATAAGCTAAAAATCGTATTTCTAATTAAACCCGTGATGATATTTCATGTAGATACCTATATACCTATATTATACCTGCTCATATGTGAGCAATAAACATGCATACCTATTAACTAACTTTAAAAAACTCGAAAATTTAGAACAATGTTTCTTATAAGTTATTCTTATTGTAGTTAAAAAAAAAAAAAAATGAAAAATCGGTATCGCAATTTTTTTTATAAGCGTTTAAAGTTCAAATTTTTACGAAGCATGTCAAAATTGCCAACATTTACAAATAATTTTGTAGTTGAAAATTCATAATTTTTTTTGTATTTATATCTATGATTGAAAAGTTCAACACAAGTTTTCCATAAGTTTTCTTTCAAATAGCTTAAAAAAACACGAATCTTCATTATAGGAAAAAAATGTTTTGAGTGTCTGAAATTTAAATTTTTACAAAGTAACGATAACGAATTTATTATCCTCAAACGATTTTCAATATTTGTTATAATTCAAAAAGTATAAGTCTTAAATACTTGAAAATTTCACCAGTTATTAATATTGGCATTTTCTTTACATAATTTTATTTTCAAAATATTTCACTTATTTTAAGGTTATTTATAGACATTTGAAATATTCATTTTTGTTTATTTTTTTTTTATATAAATATTAATAACATTTTTTTGGCCAAGTCAATTTAATACAAATTTTCTCATAAGTTAACCTTATAGTGATTCAAAAATTATAAGAATACGTGACCCGTGGGTACAATTTTTTTATTATTAGCGTTTAAACTTTAAAGTTCAAGTATTGATAAAAATTTGTTAAAATCATGAATATTTGCAAATTATTCTGTTATTAAAATTTATAAAAAAATTTGTATAAGTAGCTAAGAGTTGAAAATTTAATACAAGATTTTTATAAGTTTGGCTTATAATAATTATAAAGCTAATTCGTCTAGATGAAGAAGCTTAAAGTATTTATTACTTCAATCTTACCGACCTAACGTTGGTAACGGAATCTCGGGCAAACGCGAATACGATTTACCGGTGTCTGAGGAACCAATAATTTGTTTTGTATGTTTGACATATCAATTACCTCCGCACCTTTAGGGGTGACCTGTCTGCTATTGCCTTTGACGACGAAATAAGTGCCCGAACCTCCGCAGGCATCCCGACATCATAGTCTTTCGTTACACTTCATCGTCTTCGAGCTTATGATGTATACATATTTACCGTTGGTGTAAATTGAGTGGTTCTTCTTAATAACTCCTTATCCACATTTTCTGGAATAAAGTGGGTTGTTCCTATTACAATTATTTGACTTGATGAGCTTCTTGCCCAATTCTCGAAAAAGTGTTGACGTAATTTCTTCGAGGATCTCAAAAAATCATCTGAAAAACGGAAAAATAGTCTATTTTTCAATGTAGATTGTAGATGTACTGGAATTTCTCCTTTTTTTATTACAGTTTTTTTTTTATATTTATATAATAAACCATTTACATATAAAAATAATAAGCACATGCACTTTGAATGAAGTAAGTTTGTTAAAATTATTTTAAACACAATTACAAGCCAACAATAATGGCCAAGCTTTTTTCAACGTTTATATTTTGCATACATGTCATATATTTAATTAAATATTTATACTAACATTTTTTAATGCATAGTTTATTAATCCTAATTAATGTTTTTTAACAATAAGACCGATTTATGAAAAACCTGGTATTAAAGTTTCAAGTTTTATTGGTGACCCAACATTTTTTTATTGATATTTCAAAAAAAAAAAATAATCAGATAAATCGAAAATTTCAGTTGTCTATAATACTAGCTCAAAAAATTCATAATATTTTAACTAATAATGTTAAAATTTAACTGTATATAGATAACGATATTATAAACATTTGGTGAAAATTTAAAGTATTTACAGTGATTAATTTTTTGAATACTCTTGGAAAATTCTTATTTTTTACCTCTATAATGCACCAAGGATATTCACTTTGCCATCGGAAACCACCCCCAAAGTTTGAAATTGAAGCATTATTTCGACTAGTTATGCTGTACACAGACACAAAAAAACACACATTATTCTAAAATTAATACATTCATCACTTCATTCAGAATCTAAAATTATAAAAGAACTTTAACGTTAGCCAATTAAAAAAATTTATTCTTTGTTTAAATTTTTACGAAATCTAAAATTCACTCGTAAAATAATGATTTCCTATCAAATCATTTTACATTTTTGTTATAGTTAAAAAATACTAGTCATAGAAACTTGAAACATACACCAGTTGTTTAAATTGATATTTTCTGTACATGATTTGATTTTTGGGCATTCAGGTCATTAAAACATACACCACCCTTTTCACCATCGAATTTGAAATATAATATATTTTATACATAATATAGGCTGAAAAATCAGCTTCGTTCAGAACGGTTTTTTGTATACAATGATACCTATAATTCCTATCAAATTTAACACTCATATATTATATAATAGTGATCCACACTGCACCTAATGTACAGTAGAGCGGTAAGTACCCACTGGACCACGCTTTATACATATACATAAGTTAAATTATATTTATAAATTGCTTGATAAAAATCATAAGCTGATTTAACATCATAAAATGTTCTACTGAATACTTTAGAAAGTAAAAAGGAAGACAATTTAAAAACACTATTACTCTCTAGTTTACTCCTGCAACTATGAATATTGTTCTTTGGTTTGGAATTTGGATTAATAATACGTCTAAGCAAGATAAAACCATATAATTAGTACAAAATAAAATGTTGCTCTTTATTTCATTTAAATTTAATATTCTCAGATCCATTCATAGATAATATCAAAATGTATTTAATTAATCTCCACTTAATGATTGACGTTGGTTTTTCTCTCTCGATTCTTACATAAATTAATATTAAGTGTTATTGATTGTCCATAAATACTTTCTCTTATCAAAATAAATTCCCTAAATATGAGAGATCTAAAACTGTTTATCAATAAAATCTACGATATAAACTGTTTTTCAATATTTTAATAATCGTAGGTAATAAATTTGATTTTAATAATTTATATCGGTCTTTTAATTTTTATAGAAATAAATAAAATTTTCAGTTTTGTATAAAACTTATTGTAATAATTTGAAATACCGTAATATTTTTATAAATATATTTTTATTATATAAACGTAAATTGTTATTGTGTATATAGGTATTCCTTAATACTTAGATATTCAAATTTCAATACATGATGCCATATAATATATGTATATTTTAATAAATAAATAAAATGTAATACAGTAGACGCTGCTTATAAGACTCACTTTAGGACCAACACAAAGTGAGTCTTATAATCGAATGAATCTATAGTCAGAGTGAGAAAAAAAACATAATTTTTAATTATTTATAAATTTTATTTTATTACATATCAAATATTATTTATTAGTAAATAAATGAAATCAGATAATATGATAATCGTGATATATAATATATATAATATATATATATATGTATGAAATTCGATAAAATTTGTTGTTACATATGGGTAAAAATAGTAAGTAGTTATATAGTAAGTGCAACAATGATCACTTAGAATAAATATTATCATGAGTTCTGTATTTTTAAATTTCAATTATACTTGAAATTGTAGAAAATACACCAACTTATTCAACAAGTTCACTGGCACAATCAAAAATTAATTTTAAGTCAACTGAATTTTTCGAACTGTTTTAAATAACAGACAACAGATAGTGTGAAAACACTGTCTCTAAGTACCTAATCGAGAGTCGAGACGATATGATAATTGATTATAGTTATACATTTGTACTGGATAATGATAATATTAGTTATTTTAAACTACGATACGCGGACAGTGGTATAATCAAAATATATAAATCAATAAGAAAAAGAACAATTTAGCTATAGTTTCTATAGCACGAGTATGAACACGCTACTATAGTAGCATACTGCATAGCTAGAGCGGAAAGCATAACGTTATTAGGAATTGTATATATTTATGTTTGTAGTAAATAATAATATAATAATATGTAATATGTATATACAATTTGTTTTTCAAAATATTAGTTAAGTCTACCGTATTATTAATAGAAATTTAAACATAAAGTAAAATATCCAATGAAACATATTGTCTCCGAACAAAATTGTTTTTTTATAACATATCTAATATGTATAGGTATATATTGATTTTTCTTTAAATTAGAATTCAACACATCCGTCACGAAAAAAACTCTACACAAACTATAAAGCAGAGTGCTTTCCGTGGTTTTAATTTATTGCTTATTATCTTGTGATATTATTTTTAAACAATTATTCATTCAATTTTTTTATATTATTCGTAATAATTAAGTGTGCAATGCAATATTAACTTACGCTATTAAAATATAATAATATACGATTCGTCATTTTTAGAAGTACTTAATTATTATACATCGTCATATGGATAAAAATAGTAAGTAGTTATATAGTAAGTGCAACAATGATCACTTAGAATAAATATTATTATGAGTTCTGTATTTTTAAATTTCAATTATACTTTCAATTATTCATTCAATTTTTTTATATTATTCGTAATAATTAAGTGTGCAATGCAATATTAACTTACGCTATTAAAATATAATAATATACGATTCGTCATTTTTAGAAATACTTAATTATTATACATCGTCATATTTAGATACGTAAAAAATAAACGACGTTTTTAATATATTTTTTTTTCATTTTTCAAATACATAATATACATTTTTAATTATATCATAATTTTAAATAAAATAATTTTCTGAAAACTTTGATACTAGAAATCAATTTTTAACGATTGGTTGTTAGTTAGTTATTAATAATATAATTTGACAATTAATGCCGCTTTACTTCGAACATTGAATAGGTAATTTTTAAGTTATAACTTATATCTAATTAACTATTTATTTCAAATTATATGTTCACACATTAAAATGTACATATTGTATTTGATCTAATCATTGTAGTCATAAGCGTAAGTAGTAATAATAATAATTTATGTATTATAATTATATACTACAATCTAAGGTTATTAATATCAATGTAGAATGTAGATAGTAAATTTATTTTTTAGTTGGTCCGATGTTCATACAACATTCATTCTGGTACATTGTCGTCATTTTAGTTATAAATTTATGTTAAAATAAAAAACACCAATAATGGAGAGGAAAATTGAAAATTTTAACCTACACCCTCCCATATTTTGGGAAAACTGAAAGAATTATTATCTCATTCGTTGCTTTTTTATTTATTATTTTCCAGGTTTTTGATTAGTGAAACCAATCGAATGGTAGCAACTAAGTAACTACCAATACTTAATTATACATCTTCCGACTGTATACCTACCTATTACAGTAATTGGAGACACCTACCTATCTACTAACATCGGAAGTCTTTAATCAATATTTTCCAAAATCTTCAACTATGGTGCATCACGCTTATTACAATCTGAAGAGTGCACTGTGAGTATATTATATATATAACAATTATTAATATACTTTATTATGTTTCCATCGACATTCGACAGTTACGATTAATGAGCTGCGGCAATTATATTACATATTATAAGATATATTATTTATGATATTATTATTACATAAAACTATAAAAGAGTATGTTACTGTATTGCAAATTTGCAAACGTTAATGGTTTTATTGGCCATTAGTGGGGACAGTGAAGTGTAAACATTTTCTTATTAGAATATCATGATTAGGTATATTGATGAATATTGTCCGTCTGCTGTTATATAGATACAGGTTGAACCGTAAGTTAAAACTTATACATTAATATCTATCATTAAACTGTTAAAATAATCTGAAATTATCAACATCTATTTCAAAAGTCGAAATCTATTTATGTATTGTACATTATTGAGATCAAAATTATGTTAACAATGATACATAATACTATATATAATACAGTTTTCTTTTCTGACCGTATTAATTTAGGTTTTTGAACTTAGTGATCTAATTAAAGTACTAAAATGCATGTAAATATGCTCTTATAAAGTAAAAAATAAATGTATTTTGTATTATAATCATTATTCATTAATAATTTAAAAATTTAAATTATGAATAAATTAAATTATTAAATCTATACGTTTAGCATTTCCAATTGAATGTAATTAGGTATAAGATTAGACTTAAATTAACCTGTTATTAGACTTAAAAGTAAAAATCTAAATTATCTAAGATTTCTAATGGAGTTTTTACGATATTTTAATTTGTGACTTATAATTTTTAAACTATAATATATTATATCAGTCAGAACTTGCTTAAAAATTAAAATATCGTAAAATTTCGTGAGAAAACACAGATAATTCACTTTAATAATAATACATGCAGGGAAATCTTTTTTAAAAAACTATGTTATTAATTATTTTATTAGGAAAAAAATACTGAAGTGTTTTTACCTATTCTTAAACATATTAAAATATAGGTATATTAGTGTATTGAAACTCAAAATAATTTTTTTTTTTAATGTAAATTAAGAAGAAAACTAGAGGACAATTCTCTGTTATTTATTTATTTAAGGTTTCGACTTTCGAATATACCTCGTTATTAATAACCTAGGTCAATGTAATAAAAAATCATAACTTAAAAAGCACTATGCTGATGAAAATTTAATCTAACAATATTGAAGAGTGCTCCAATAATGTCCAAAAATTATGTTGTATAAATTTCATATGTGTCTGTTATGGTTCTGCTGCTAAGTATATGAAGGTTTTTTCTCCTATTCGACACTAAATTACAGAAAATACTACACAAATTATATTACAAACTTCCAAGCATATATATATATATATCTTTTTAGTTTTTAAAATGTTGGGTTTATAATTATGAAATAGAAATTCGTAAAATTAGAAAATATGTGTAGTTAAGGTATTTACTACTTACAATAAAATATCACCGCGACTTTGCAAAAATATTTACTAAGAACTTTTATTCTAGGTAATCGTTTTATCATGAAATAGATATTTTATATTTTACTTAGTGATAAATTCATAAAGAAAAACAAAAATATACTAATATAATAACTTCTGAGCTTTATATATCATATTATATTATTAAGCACATAATTCTGCACAGTCATGTTGATGTATCGAAATAAGGATACGGTTTATAACACGCTTATAAACAGTTTGTAGACTTGTATAGTAGTTACAATGCTGCGTATGTTATTAATAGATTAAATATTAAAACATATTTTTCACTCAATTAAGATTTGAAATGTTGAATTATTGTAACACATACGTATACGTATTGCGTTGATGTATTTTTATTAAAATTAAGTACCGCGGTCTAACTTCCTATAAACCAATTATTTATGACACGTAAACTGTTTTCTATATTGTGTGTAGGAGGAAAATGACCTTTCCTTCATACAAGACCCTTTTATATCCCTATTTTAACTGAATGGTGTTTATTTTTAGCTCAATAAAACTAAGTGGTAATTGTCGTTAAATTCATCAAGGTTAATCGAATGAATTTGCAATATCAGAGCTAAAAAAAAAAAGACAGGTGAAGTACTGCTGATGAATGAATAATACTACACGTCTATAAATCTTATGCAGTTATATTGGTATACGACGAGCTGGCGTCCAGTGACGTACTAAGGATCATTAAATAGGGATGAGGAAGGTTCTAGTAAATAAAAACGAAGTACAGTAACATATTTTTTTTATTATTATAAATCATTATAATAATATATTCTATGATTGTATACTTTCATTGTCTATAAATAGTACCTAGAACTATTTTGTATTGCATACATGCATATAATTATTAGGTATGTAATACATTAAATTATATTATGATTTTTAATTTTGTGTACAACCACAAAATAATTTTATTGTTTGATACAATCATTTAATATCATTATTCTTTGTGCCTTATTAGAAAATAATTTAATCATAATAAGAATATAAATCATTCAATATAATATGTTTCACTTAGAACAGTCAAGTATATCGAAAAATATTAATATTTTTGAACATTTAAAAATAAATAAATTCAAAATTGCTACAATTTTTCATCTTTATTTAGTTATTATGATAATTTAATATAAATGCAATGTTTTCGACGAAAATTAAATCAACCATAATACATAATACATATATAATACTAAGTAAAATAAATTACTTTAAAACTTATCATAAAATATACTTATTGATATGAACCTTCTAATAAACATATTACGAGTAGACTGTCTTCGCTGAGAATCATTTTTTGTAAGCAATGATGTATTATTGAATCCAAATTTAATATATCCATTATAGTGACCTACTCGAGTACTTGACACTCACTGTACAGAAAATTAAATTAAATTTAACTAACGATAAATTATCACTACTTCTACATTTAATTAAGTGATAAAGATATGATGTTTATTTCATTTTAATTAAAGTATGTAATTCAGTTGATAATCAAGTAAAGTATATTTAATATACTATGTTCTTTCATTCTTTGTGTTTCAAGCTTTAAATGTTGAATAACTTAAAAAGAATTGCTAGTGACAGTTTTTTTTTTAACCAAATATGATTTACATAAAATTCTATTAAAAAAATCCGGTGATGTCACTCTAACTCTGCTATATGGTAAAGATTTTGAATATACCTCGTAATTGAGTTAAGTATGTTATTAGGTCACTCTGATGCATGTGTTGAATTTTAATTCAATGATAAGATTAATACATGTGATGTAAAATTATGACCGGAGACAGCGTGTCAGCCTCTATTTACAAAGATAATTTATAACTTATTTATTTGAGTGATTTAACTATTAATTATTTATTTTTATATTTATAATATGATAGGTTGAACTTTTTTTCCCAAATACTGCACATATAACTTAGGTAATGGTTATTTTAATATTATATTATAAATTATTGTTATTGGTTTACAAGTTTATGTAGATCGGTGTAATTAAGTTCAGGATATAAAATAGTTAAAATTAGTTTAAATATTATGAAAATTTCATTGTGTATAGGAAATATAATTTAAGTTATTTTGAATAAATTTAAGTTTCTAAGATTGATAGTGTTTGTACTACATTAAATTAGTAAAAATCGTTTGAAGAAAATTCATTATTTTACGTTTTATGAATCAATTCCATCAAAATTTAAGCTTCAAACGTCAAAAATTGGATAATTCATTATGTTTTTTAATTTCAGTAAGACTTACAAAAAACCTTAAATTAAAATATATTGAAGCAGTTTTTACTGAAAATAAAATTTTTCATCAGCAATTATGGGAAAATATTAAAAAAAAAATTGAAAATTAAAAACATCTATAATATAAATAATTATTAATCATATAATATTATAAATAAATGTGGTTGAATAATAGAAAAAGTATTTTGAAAATTATAATATATCTAGAAATAGCTAATATAAATATTCAGTGAAAATTTTAAAAAACTATGGATAATAGATATGTTTTCGGTAATTTTTTTATTTTTTCTGCTTATTTTTTAAAAGAAGTCAGTGCAATTTTTTTTCTCGGCCATTTAAAGTACTAACTAGTTATTAGATCAATATATCAGTAGAAACTACCCTTAATATTGAATATTTTTAAGAAAATTAAAAAAAATATATTTTCTAGTATAAAAATATGATGATAACAAAAAATACATTATTAAACCAATTCAAATTTTACAAACATGATTCAGCTTTAATACTTATTCGATAAAAAGGTATTCAAGATGATTGAAATTATTAATTGAGTTATTTAAGTCAAAATAAACGTGAAGTCATATAATGCTGATAATATAGTTAACACATAGCAGTTTATCTAGATATAACCCTAAAAGTTTAAAGTGTAAACTCAATACAGACAATTGTGCATTTATATACTAACTAAGCTTATTTAAAAAAGTCAGTTAATTTTTTTAATTACCACACCTGGGTTACATATTATAGTGATTGTGCAACTTTTAATTATTTTAAAGATTAATTAACCATTTTATTTAACATTCTTCCTACTGAACACATATTGCAGTGGTTAGGTAATAACATATTTGTGTTTGTTAATTTATTAAATCAGGAAATGTACCTACAAGTATTATATTGATTTATTTTTATTAAAAATCATTACTGTATATAGGGTGATATGTATGTACATTGTGGTGATAAAACAAAAAACATATATTATTATTTTAATCATAGTTATTAGTTATAGTCTTATAGACTAGTTTTATAAGTTATTATAGTTATGACCATTCAGTCATAAAATATTGTAAAAATCGTTTTGTGGGAAAAAGAACCTCTCGGACTTAACAGTAATAAAACCTTATACTGAACTAAAACAAGGTCTAGGAAAAAATATTTACTGTTTCATAGCATTTTTATTTCTTTAATATGATTAATTTAAAAAAAGAAATCATCACATAAAATTCGTTATTTTTATGTTTTTCAAACTTAAATTCTGATACTGTACGTATTTTTAATGGTACGATTGAATATATCAAGTGTTTTATCGTCTTATTTATTGTGAATAAATTGTATTTTTCAACTTGTATAGTAATTTGAGTGATTATCTTATGCAAAACCCAACACTAGGGTATTAAAATAGAAGCATTTCTATGTTCTTTTGCATTTGTATTTAAAATATAAATCTATAGAATTTAAAATTTATATTTAAAATTTTAACTTGTCTCATTCACTAAGATTGCCTACATTAAACCCCTTAAAAACTGGTGTGTAACGTCGTATCTTAAATTAAAAAAAAGCTTAGGTCATTACAATAGGACTTTAAACAGTTTGAAGTAATTCAATTAAACAGTTTCGAGTTTTTAACTAATTTATGTTTTGGGTTGCCTTTGAATACAATATATGCTCTGACTTATGGATTTTGATGTATTGAAACTATTCAGTATTGATAGATGCGTTATACAGTACAGATTAACAACAGATAACAGTACCAATTTATCATATTATGTGTCTCTTTTAAAAATTTCGAACATTAATGGAGCTTGTTTTTTATGCAGGTGACAAGTATTCCAATTTCTATTCGAAACCATTGTAGGATGATAACAGTAAGACAATGTGTTTAGTTAGAATTTAGATAAATCATATTTCAAATATTTCATTGTTGAGTCCTAGTGTAAGTGTAATGTATTATACTTAATTTTATGTATAATATCATGACATTATGTTATGACTTGTTGTATGTGAATACACGAATAAAAACTTTCAAACGATAAAAATATATTATATCATATTATTATAGATAAAACAAATTTATAGGAATTAAAAGCATTATTACTTAATTTCGAAGAAATAAAAAAAAATAAATGAGATTTGTGATATTTTGAATTAAATCATTATTTATTAGCGTTGCTAGTAGGTATATATAATGTATCGCATTGTCGTACATTAGAGGTGTTGCCAATGAGTTTTTGACACTCGGCCAAACCGTTCAAAGTCAAATGAACACATTCAAAACACAAAATAACACACTTATTTTTAAATATTCATATAATAATTAGCTTTTGCTGAATTTAAAATCTAGTTTATGAATTAGTATGTCATTTTAACGTATGAACGTTGTTCAATATCTGTATTATAGACTATAAATAAAAATAAATAAGCCACATGTGTAAAAATATTGATTTGTTCAATATAGTGGGTATTGATCACCTATAGGCTATAATATTAGAATTAAATATTTTGTTAATAATATCATTAGCATACTATGTTAATTTAAGAATGCAAATTTGACTACAGTCGAGATGTACGTTCGGGTGCTGGGTTTATTATAGGGTCTAATTATATTCTGTAACGCGTGTGAATAATGTTATGTACAGAAAATTTTCATACCTACTATGAATCACTTATTTATATTAATTAATAAAATCTATCTACTGATGTTAATATTACGTGTACCATGTCAGTAATTTATCTTTTTATTGTACATATTTTAATAATGGAAAATATTTTTAATGAAGTTAGGTTACCATACCTAATTAGCATCATTATACAACGTATTATATAATATTGGATGTAAATCGTAAAACTATTTTTAAGTTTATAATAACTGCCAAATAAAATTAAAAAATTGATTGCCATTTGATAAAATTTGATTAACAAATGTTTAATATGTACCATACGATTCTCAATAAAGTAATTAATAATAAAGTGTTTTTAATTAGTGCGAAATATTTTTATCACTAATAATTATTCAAGTTTTTTGCAAGTTTTATAGTTAAATAGTTTTATTTAAAAATTAGAAAAAAAAATTCTTAAACAATAGGTATTTATATTAAAAGTAAATTTCACAATAATTTTTTTCAAATGATAACACTGTGTAGTTTTTAAATAGTGTCTGTGTTGATGAGTTCTCATATTATTATGTTGACTGTGGTCTGAAGTGGTCGATTATCAAACTGGACTCTTTTGAAGCCTATTGGTTCAAAATATAACGCAATTTAAGACTCAAGTTGGATAAATCGTATATGCCTATACTGTAAATAAGTAGGTACATATAAACAATTCTTGTATTTGAGGCTCATGTTTTTAAATTTAATATTACCACTGTTATGGAATCTAAATTAACCTAATCAATAATTTCGGAATGTGGGTTAGGTGATCGACTCATAAGATTGTTTGACATCACATGGGAAAGGATAAGTTATTAAGCTCCCCTGAGTCGAACGTGTAATAAGTTGCGATTTAATATACAAGCTGCCCCATAGGTATACATACATTTTTAAATTGAAATCATATTTCAGTGTTAAATTATCATGCAATGTATATTATTTCTTAGCACCAAATTGACTAATAATTATTAATGACATACAAAGATATAAAACTGATTTGTAAACTTTTTAAAAATAGATTGTAATAAGTACACTCGCACTTTAGATTTTCAAATTGTATACTAATTATAATTTTATTTTCCAGTTTTCTGATAACACAAAATGCATTCTAAACAATATTAATCATTAAACTATTTTAGGTATTTATTTGATTTTAAACGCAAATTGCATATAATACCGAGTACCTATACCACTATCGCCTACTTCATACTTAGATTTATTTTATGCAATACCTTTCTAAGATTCATAGAATATTAGCATCGACATACAAGGTCATTATTTATTAGCATTTAAAACGTTTGTTGGATATAATTTTTCATTTGAAGTTATCTTATCTTACGGTACACTTTTTCTTAAACTTATGAATTAAAATAAATGTGTAATGTTTTAAAGTTATTTATAATATTATAATAATAAATTATATTTATAAATTGTATAGATGTTATTATATTATCTAATTTTGCACACCTATATATATATATATATACTATAACATTTTTCTTTCAACGAAACAGTATAATTAATGTTCAAATGATTCGATCAAAGGTGCTAAGATTTAATTGAATCTATTTATTTACACGATTTTTATTTGAAGCATTGTAACTTAATACAGTTTAATTGATTATTGTTTAAAACACAATAATTTTATAATACTTACTCAAATTGAATTATAATCGTTTAATGAATAATATTGAATTTGGCAGAATTAATATCGGTTAATTTTATTTTTGGCTTGACGATATTTTTATTTTTTTCTAAAGGTTATCGTTGTATTTATAAATTAATTTTTATCACGTTTCTTTTCTTTTGTAGTAGTTGTGGTTTATATAATCAATCCATTCGGTGTATTAATTAAATACGTTTGCTGCTTGCAGATTGTATAATATGTGCATAATGTATTATTCATGTAGGTATTTTATTGCAATTTCTGTTCATTTTTTTAAATTGTTTGGAAAATGTTATCATTTTTCTATGCCAAATTTCCAATCGATATACAGTGATGCACTGATGTTTCACGAAAATATTTTTGTGCTTTTTTACTGTTGTCTAGCTATTGTAAAGTACACAATGTATAATCAATTGCTCCATCGTGACGGCTGTGAATTTATAAGTATAATGACATTCATTTAATTTTTTTTCTATGCGCATAGGTGGTTCTTGGTAATGTAATTTTTTTTTGTTTTTGTCATTAACAATAACTATCTACAAATTTTGGTCGTATTACTGCCAATTTCTGAGGATCGGTATCAACTATCTATTTTATATATATATATTTAAACAATTTTAGGAAAACGTTTTGTTTTAATTTCCATGACACGTTTTAATCTAATACACGAGTGTCGACAAGCTTTAAGTATTTATTAGTATTTATTTATTATGATGGAGTATGGTATAATTTTTTTACAATCTTGTAGATGTACAACAATTTTAGTTTATAAATATCAAAAATGTTATAAAAGTAATTTTACTTTGACTGTAACATTAATGTTTTTTTATTAAATGTTGTTAGCACAATAAAATGTGATAAAACATTTAAACCTATTATTTCTGATATTTTTGTTGTGTTACATGCCAGAAAGACAAATATTATAAATGTTTAGAATGTTTAGATGGCTTTTTAAGATTCTTAATATCTAATCAATTCGTCCATACACATATATTTATATTTATAACTGTATTGATATGCTAATACTCGATGTTCCATACTAAAATGTATAGTGATAATGCTTTTATTAAAATAATATTTAGTAGGTATTCAGTTTTAAAATTTTTTATTCTATTAATTAAGGTCACCAAGGTTTTTTAAACTAATACTCAATCTCCAAAAAGAATCTTCAATAATTATGTAAAATAAAAATATTTTTACTCGTTCACCTTTCGATTGCTTTATTAAAATATGTAAAATATATTGATTAAATACGTGCTATATATTCGAGTGTATACATTATATAATATTTACTGTGTAGCTATAATATTTTTGACTGAAGTTCGGCGAATTCTGCTTGCTTAGCTCATTAGATTATCTATTATAGGCATGTTTAAACTGGTTGAGTATATTATAGTACAACAAATCGCGTGACGAAAACGATAATTCCGTAAACAATTTAATTCATTTAAATTATTTTAACAAGAATAAATAATTGAACTTAATAACCCCGGTGGGGAGAGGGTGTAAAACCAAGATAATAAAATAACCAATTATTTTTTAGATTAAAAGCAATTTGTTGAAAAGTTATCTGATAGCTGTATTATATTGACATTAATTAATAGGTACAATATATTATTATATTTATGTATACAATATGATATACGGATTTAATGGAGATTCATATTATAATATGGGTAGGTACTTAAGTACACATCTTAAATGCCGAGCGTTTATTAATCTGTTTTTGGCTTTTATAATTTTAAAATAATTTAACCTTAAAATTCTCGATCCTCATCATATGTTTTGCTTATTCAGAAATCGTGTTAAAAATTCGTGAACCGAGAACGGAATAGTTTTATAATTTTTTGTTCAAATAGGTACTTCGTATCATAATTTTATTTCCTCGATTAAATAGAATATAAATATTACACAGTAGGAAAATAAAAAAATTACTACAGAGAGATAGAGATTAAATTCTATACAATTTATTACTATTATTATTATTGCTTCCGTGTTCAACTCGTGATACCTGTTCCGTTTGATCAATAATTTTAATCAAATTCTTACATATCATAATGAAAATGATTGTTGTCTAAATATTTCTTCTATTATGGGGTTTTTTTTTTTTAAATAGTGTTATTCATGGGTATCTAGATGAAAGTGCGCTAATCACCGTTTTTATTTTTTAATTGGCCACCACAGTTGATGTGGAGGTCATTGGTTTTTTTCACGTACCTATACTGCCGATTTCTATCGAAAGCAATTTCATTTTTCGCTTTGACCTTCGTAGTAATTTAGTTATATTCACTGTTTTTGACCATATTCAACAGATTTTTCGGCATTAATTCATAAATGTCTGTCAATGAATTTCTACACTTTATTTAATTCTATTTAAATTTTGGGGCGCAGTTAGTATTTCATTGCACCGTACAATTATATTAACTCCTACTACCAACAATTGCGTTACCCATTACCATTTAAAAATAAATTATGCTTCTATAAAATCCTCTTGTTTCAAAACTTTAATTGTCGAACAAAACTGAGTGACGATTGTGTAGGTACCTATACACTATTCATCATTAGAAATGACGTATGTTATAATTATAGTAACATTATACCTGTATAACTTATTCCATCTAGTACATTTAATTCAAGGTTACATATAGGTGTTTTTATAATGTCCCAAGTTTAATTGCTAAATTTTATATTAATACTTATAGGTAAAATAATTTTCTACAGAATAGAACAATTTTAATTTACCTAGGTATATTTAGGACATTAGTATCGATCCAATTTGATTAATAACGGAAATGTGTGTGATTAATTAAAACAATTATTACATATCTATTGAAGTATATTCACTACCTATTTAGTATATTATTACTCTGTGGTTTGCACATAATTTTATCCTTTGAGTACTAATTAATTTTATCGTTTTCTACATTAATTATTAAGTAAAGTACCTACCTATTTAGATTGCACGCACGGTTTCAATAATTTCGTGATGACATTATACATTTTTGATTTTAAATGCAAAATTAATTATTTCTAAAAACAAGTCTTTGCAAACATTTTGTTGATTGTGTAGGTACATAGGTATTTATTTGGTGGGTAAACAAAAATTTAAATATGATCAACATATTAAATTTGTTATGTCACTAAAATACAGAATCCTAATAGTAAATTTGTACAAACTTAATAATATTATTTTTATGTGGACATTGTGTGCTATAATTTTGGAATTTATATTTTATTGTAATATTGCTATCAACTGCGGAATTTACTCGTTAAAATTTAATATACGATCAGTTTAAATAGTATTAAAGGTATTATACATTTATTTGTGAGTATAACAAAAGTTTCATTACAATGGATATTCTATTATACACGTCGTATAAAGATAATTTATATAATACATATTAATGTGAATTTTATATTAGTAAAACTTTTAATAGAAGATATTACATACTACATCACCATACATTGGTGGACACTACCCATTTTGAAAAATTATTTAGTTGGTTAATATTATATTAACTATAAAGAAGATCATGGTACTAGTTGTACTTTAAGTGTCTTGGATGATTTTCTAAAATAGAGAAGGATGATAGATTAGGTTTTTAATAAGAATTTTGAGATTGTGGGGTAGTTTATTTTAAAATCTTTTATAGAAAAATTTAGCTTTATAGTACTGACATTATTCTTATAAAGTATATCTTCATAGAGTGTTATAATTAGACATACGTTAAATTACTAAGGATAACGCTATGAAAGGTTTTTTTTAAATTTCATTAACGTTTGATTTTTTTAGCACTTGTATGCTTAGATTCATAAAATCAACATTAAATTACCTACTAGAGTAACGAAAAAGTATCGATAATGATTTTAAATGTACAACCACAATTTTGACAGTTAATACGCTTATTGTACGATTCTTGTACCTACTTATATTTCGGTATGTTAAAATAACTGAGGTTGAAAATTTTTAAATTAATGACAAAAAGATTTTGTTGACTTTATGGAGCACATTAGTGACTCGTTTAAACTAGGTAAATAACAGACGATTTACTTATTCGTACATAATTGCACCGGTTTATGTAAAGGAATTATGATTCCGGATCACTAAACGTTTTGGTTTATCTCTTTTAAATTGATTGGTGTGATTACTGCTCAAAAATTAATTATTAAACAATAGCAAATATACTACTAATATAAACAAATTATCGTTAATTAAATTAAATTTGATTGATAATTGTTTTGTTATCCACGTGGTATAACAAACCAAATCATTTTTTATAAAAGATTATTAATTTTATTCCAACCAATGTTGTTATATTATTTTAAGTAGAACGATTAAAGAACTAGAATATTATATTGATTTTTTTATCTGTGTGAAATTTATCAAAATACGCAAAAAAAATGTTCTAAAACCTCTAAAGTTTCATATTTTTTATTAGATGTTAATATGTTGGTTAGCCATATTGTATAAAGTTTTGTCTTACAAAACAATATTTGATTTATGATATTATATTTAGATAGGTGTGTTGAATTAATTATACGTCAATGTTTTTGTCTCCATTAAAATAAAATTATTATATTGTATTCAATTAATATATTTTATAATTAATAATATAGCTTTTAAAGGCAATAAATATATACAGGTATCTATATAAGATAAAAACGTATAAGCATTGTTCTTTTCTAACTATATTGTGTGTTAGGAATATTCATTAAATTCTAATATTACAATTTGAATTGGTAAACATTGACCAAACAAATTATCAACAATGAATGTTTATACATTTTTAGTATTGAGTTCGCGCTACTAAAAATCTTCCTAAATAATAAATAACTTCTGTTAGTAATAGGTCAATTACTGTTATTAACTGGTAATTAGTACATAAATATGTTTAGTTAAAAAATATGTAACTGATTTTAAAAAAAAATAGTCTATTTAAATTGCTACTTTTACAAGTTCAAAAAATAAAAAGTAATTTTTAACATTAAATTCAAGTTTAATTCTTCTTAATTTTCTCTCTTACCAAGTTTTTTTAGTCATATGAATCAACTATTTTCAAACTATTGTTGAATTCGGTGTTATTTTAGGTACTTGAAAAGTATTCGTATATACGTATACTAAGTCATAACTAAATAAGAGACAAGATTTGTTACCTATGGTGCTATTGTATCAGTTATAATAAGAGGCATTGACTTGGAAATTATTTTTGAATTTCGAAATTTAACACAATATGCTGAATAATGTGGCGCCTACTATGTAATCAACTTTCTCTCTCTTATCATCCCCTATATTAATAATTTTATCATCGATATATTAATATCCTTCTGTTTAAATACTGGGATCCCATTGGAGGTTAATGAGTCAGCTGACGATAGGTATACCTAAAATGTACAGTGGTTAATTCTCGTTTATTAATATAAACATTTAACAAATTTAATTAAGTTGTAATAAGTTTTAACAATTGTGTGATTAATTATTATTGTGAGTAATTAATTATAAAGTATTATTCTGTGTGTATCATCGTATTTATATATAAATATTGAATAATATCTATACATATAATTGAATAATGAATATTTTCGGTTAATTCTAATATTGTATTTCAAGATATTTTATTTTATCTATTCAATTATTTTGATAAAAATATTAGTAATTACCTACTTTAGTCATGACTCATGACTTAGTCATGAGTATCTATGGTTAGTGCACTTTAAATTAATGTTAAAAATATTATATTTGGTCGGATATTTATTGTGTTCAAATTTCAAGTCATTAATTGGTTATACAAATCGGTAATATAATAAAAGACAATAATTATTATTGTTTTTAAAATTTAATATTTATTTAAAAATTGATTTGTTTATCCAAAATACATTGAGGTAGTTATGGAAAGCTATAGCAGTATACCTACAAGTTTTACCTACCCCGTATAATACCAGTCTTAAGACGTTTAGAGCTTTTCCTCTACCCATACTTACGCGTTTTGTAACAACTAGATTAAATTAATTATTACAGTTATTATTCTATACTTATAAGGCAATATGTCTTATATGTGTCGTAAGTTTGAGCATTCGATACCTGATCGGGGCGACACAATGGTTTAATCCCTATTTCCCTACAATTAGGTACTGTTTTAATTAATTATAATATAATATTCATACATATGTATAATTTATTAATTATTAATATTATCGCATTATTATAAGTATGCGCATTTTTTTGTTGTAACCAACAAATGAATAACTGCAGGAGACTTAAGATATTTAAAAACTGTTAATATATGTATTTGTATGATGATATTTTAAAAATATTTTAGTTCTTTTTAAGTTATTTATAAACTTTTTAAAATTAAAATTGTTCGAGTTTTTATAATATTACCTACATGACACAAATATTTGCTTATAGATTAACAATTATTAGAATTTGATAATCAAATGTTGAAAGAAGTATATTTTTGAAATGATACTTTGTACCTTTTGTAAATTTTAAAATGATGTCTTACAATGAAGTTACGCAGTTTTTAATTTTTTTATACTAGCTATTATATATTATGTACCCAAAATAAAATATATAACGCTTATACTTATAACTATATAACTTGTCTTATGTGAATATAACTTCTTCGTTAAACAATATCTTATAAAAAACATGTAAATGATATTAACTCGAAAATATTCCTCTTGGCATACTTGATAGTTGCTTATGTTCAGATTACAAAATTATATATTGCCACAGATTTTGATTTTGGGTTGTGGAATTTTGCTTGATTTTCCCGTTTCCGTTGTATAGATGTAAGGCAGAGACGCTATGTATATAATACTATCGAGTATCGGTAACTATAGTTTAAATGCATTTGCGTTTTTCGACAAACATTTATCCAAGTACCTACTACGAAAACTAATTAATTACGTGCAATTTGTACAAAAAGCGTCGCAATCATTTTTACAGTAATATTCTCGAGTTTTTTTTTCCAAATGAAATATTGCGCACGTAGTAATTTTTGTGGACTTTGTTACGAACGTAAAGTCGGTGACACAAGTTAGAAAGAGGGTCTCGAGCATGGAATCCCCTTCCTTCTAGCCTTATTTGAGAACTATATAAAATAATATATTTTATTTGGTATTAAATATTAATTTATATAACTTGTAATAATGTAATATAATAATAATTTTTGCAAAAAGATATAAAACAAAACTTTATATTGTACATATATAAGTTTGACCCCTTCACCTTTTCCTTTACGAATTAAGTTTCGTTACTGACGTAGGTACATTATAAATTTTAATATTATTATTATTGTAATTTTTTATAAATGTAGAAATTTCTTATATATGTATGCATTTGCTTTATAGTAATAGTATGTATGCGAATAAGCAAGCATTTTTTTAGATTCTAAGTGGAAGCTATGAATGTATAGCAGGTACATTGGTTTTACAATGATTTTTTCTTAAAATTTGTATTGTATTATTAATTAACTCTGAAGCAATAAAAATGTTAATTTTAGCTATAACACGATTCTGAAAATTTGGGAAATCGATCTCCGCCGTTAATTTTAAACTTAAGGGTGATTATACAGGTAACAAATTAGATCTAAATAATTCTCTAAGAGGGTTAAAATCAAAAAATGTCAACAGTATTTTTCGAAATAAAACCAAAAATATGTAAAATGGAAATTCTTACACGATACTGGTTTATTTTTGTTTTTATTATGATTCAATGAAATAATTTTCAAAATAACTTGACTTTTTTATACTACTAATAGTCAACAGACATTTGAAATTTCTGACTACACTTAATTTTTTTTCGATTAAGGTATATTAATAAATATTTTTGTGAGTTAATATTAAATCTTAAATAGGTATATGAGAAAATTTCTCATATATTGCTCTTATAGCAATTTAAAAATATTGAAAAATTTTTTTTGTGTAGATTTTAAGTTTAAAGCTTAATATTAGTTAGGTCTTGCGGGAAGGCATGATGAATTTTTTTCACTAGGACATACCATAATATTATAATATTATATTACATTTTTTTCATTACCTATTTATATTATATATTATATAGTTTATATATACTTCAAACTAAAACAATCGCTATGTAATATACTAATATTATATTTAACGATATAACATATACAATTTTTTTAACTGATTTAAATTTTTATAAATATAAATCAAAATTATACGTAATTGTAATGAATTAAGATCAATAAGAAAAAAATTAAATGTCACTGCAAATGCAACTATATGAGCTCTGACGTACTGACACCGGGGAGGCTGAGCAATAAATATTTCTGTTGTAACTCATCTACCCAGTCACGCACTTAATTCAATGGGAACATGAGGTATATATGTTATCAATATAATAAATATATTTAAGAAAAGGTAAAAAATATTATGAAAGTAGTGGGTTATTTTTTGTATCTCCATGCAACAACAGTTTCTAATTAGGTAGGTTATACTTATTTGGAAGTTTTAAACCGTTATGCTTAAAATAGTTTTAACTCTTAACTCTTATTACAATACTAATTACAATACCTACCTGTATCAACATTTAAAAGCTATAAGGGGTAAATTCTTGAATTCAGATTTTACATAGTTTAATATAACACATAGGTATAGGTATATGATAGCATTATTATACAAGTACGAGTTTGGAATTTATATAATCGACATTTTATCGTAAATAATCATTATTCTTTGAAAATTCGCGCAACAGTCGGAACAGTGAAAAAAGCTAACGCGGAGAGAAGAGTGATGGCTAAGGGTTTGTCGTTGGTGTAATCGACATCCATTCATCAGGATCTCACTCGCTACGATTACGCCACTGTCCACCGATAACGCGGGTTTATTATTGTTTATCATAATATCATGTTTAGTACACTGTACACCATATATAATATTATTATATTAATTCGTCACAAACATGCGTGTTCGGCCGAGAATCGAACAATAATTTCCGACCGGCGTTCCCTGAAACGTAGGTACGTCTTCCGTGCGAACACGTCAAAATCAAACACACATAATATTATATTTTATTATGTACATAATATCGCCGTCATTACGACGGTTTGAAGAATCAAGGACCAACGCGTCGTACGTAATTCGACACTGCACGGTTCGTCATTTTTGCTCGTTGCATTGTATCTATATGCGTGTAAGTACGCGCGCGTGTGTGTGTGTATGTGCGCGTGCGTGTGCGATATATTATTGTGTTATAAATTATTTCCTGTAGGGGTCAAAATAACAACTGTGGCCTTCGGATCAATTCAGCATCTCTCTGTATCGGTGTCGATCTGCGCCACCACCTCCTCGCCTGCCGTTTCGATTTTATTTTTTACTATAAATTATTATGGTACTTATTTTTTACGATATTATTAGATTAGATATTGTCGTCAAACCAGATTAAGCGCGGGTCGGACGTTGGCTCCAGAGCGATGCCGCTCAACTATACCTGTATGATGAATAATGCGAATTCATAATAAATTGGGGATTAAAAAAGGATACAATATGTACACGGCACACCGTACTTATAGTATTTATTTACCGAAAGCCTTGAACGTTCAAAAGCACTGTTGGAGAATTAAATCTGCACCTAAACACGTAGCAGGAGATTCGTAGTAAAACATTTAATTAAATAAAGTACGATTAAAACATTTAAACATGTACAATTCACAATATACATCACGCCATTGAGTTTGAACTGGAGCTTAGAAAAGGTTTCATTAGTTTTTAAGTTTCAAAATGTTCAAAGGTTTCGAATACATTGTTTTATTTACCAGGAAATCCAAAATGAATAACTTATTCGATTATTTTCAAAACGTTGTTTACTCGTGTTAGAACAAACGATGAAAATTATAAATGAATATACGCGTTTTACCACTGGTTCACATTGTTTTAGTACCCATCTATTTACTAGTTCATAAAAAAAAAAATAACTTTTTATAAGTGGTAGTTTTAAAAAATATTTTTTGTCCGCTTTGATTAAATATTTAAACGATTGCCCGGATTTCACAATTTTTGTCTTTAACAAATTTTTTTTACACGAAAATCCGTGTCCTAATAATACAAATAACACGGCCTCTGCTGTTATTTCCCTGTACGCCGTATACATAATATTATATTATGTACATAACATGGATATACGTATCTATGCGTATAATATATCAGTGAGTTTATCATTCGCGCGGCAGCGCGGCCGTCTGCGTGCGCGTTACCGGAAGTAAATAATTGTCTAAATTCGTCCATCTCCGACCAGATGACGTATGTAATTAAAATCCTACCTAACCACCGTTTAACGCGATGGCACAATAAAGGTTTGTGTATCAAACACCAAAACAACCATACCCACACCCAATGGTTATTATCGTTGCGGTTAATATCCCAGAAATCGCGGTGTATAATATATAGCTGCGCATTACGAGTATATAATATTATATTATACGGTTGTGCACATACTCTGCGTGGTAGATACCTCGTGTAAATGCCAATACCAGCACCTTTACTAGTGTGTATGGCGTGTACATAATATCTACCTTATACTAGAATATTTCAACATCCGCGTAATCGTTATAAGAATAAATATTGTGCTTTGATGCGCGTGTGAAATCGGTTTCATTCGCGTTTGATAGAATATCTGCAGTGGACAGTGAAAGCTAGTACTAGGTGTATCCAATTATTTGATATTGGGCGCAAAAGATAAAAATCTGTATAAATTTAATCCACGTGGAAATATATACATGATATACTATATCTTACAGTTATCAGTTTCCAAACACCAATGCGTCACTTTATTAGTATAAACAGTCAGTAAATAACTGTGTAAATATTTATAACGAGTGATGTAACTACACCTATTTGAAGCGGATTTGATTTTATGTAAAGTATATTATAATACACGTCAGAATTTTATAATAATACTTTCTCAAAAAAAAGCTATAGTCACTCGGAGACGCATTAAGGAATTCAAAGTATTCAATGGCCGTTCTAGCGATCTAGCGTATATATACAAAATCAAAAAACTAGAAAAAGACCATACAGGTGATCGGTGTACTTCGGTCATCACCATTAGAAGTATATATAAAAAAAATAACGGAAACGAAGTCATAACAATGACCGTGGACACTGTCAATTGTGAAAATTGTAAAAAAAATACACTTATAATGTTTTGCAATTAGCGAAACTCAATTTAAAATCATTTGGTGTTTTTTTGAAATCGGTGGGACTGCTAGGTAGGTGAGGAGAGGAGGCAATTTCGTGTACGCGTCGTTCAATACTTTGTCCAAAAGCAGTTCGCCGTTCTAACGTATTACTTATCTATTGTGCATTATCAGACGTCGCATAAACTAAATTTAAAAGTTGCGTAGGTACCTATATGCGTTAGACACGCACTATACCGCCCTCTTGGCTCGCGATAAAACAGTGAAAAACCTCCCAATAATGAACATAATAATATACCTTAAATGAAATATGAAAATAACAACGGGTAGGGAAATCGCAATCGCTTACACAGTTACACAGACACCGATACATTCACAATATTATATTTATCGTATAATTTACGCGACATTACAATACATAAGTAAATATACGCGCGGTTCATAAGGCTACGGGTAATTTAATAGCACTGTAATATACGTTCATTGAGTATATATATATATTATATTATTATGTTATGTCTTATGTATACAGTGCCTATACACCTATATGCGCTGCCGCTATCGCAATTCCGTTTAATTGCAGGTATTCAGGATAAAAAAAAAAAAAAAAAAACGGCTGTTAATCATCTATATAGTACCTACCTCCTATATAGCGTTATTAGGTATGCGCGTTTTGTTTGTTTTAACGACACGTTTCATAAATTACGTATCGTGTCGTTCATCGACGTTTGTGGGTTACACATATAAATTATAATACACATAGGTACACGTCATATTATTTCAGTCGGGCCGTACTACACACATATGTACACGGGCGCTGCAGGTGCTGTCGCGGCGTATAGGTACCTACCTCGAACCGACGAACGAACGCCCTTCGGTTTCGTATGTAGGTAATAGCTGTATTCGCGATATTCGCGTTGTGTAATATAGTAATAACTACATATATTATATATTATGCACGAATGTGTGTGTGCGTACATTAAATTGTGTATATTATATTGTTTCCGAGTGCGGCTGATAATCATAAAAATAATAATTACCCGCGCGCACCGTTGATCCAAACTCTCTCGAACATTATCTCGATTTCGATTGAAGAATAAAAAAAATCCCGTGCTTTTCAAATTTACGACTGGTAGGTAGGTATAGGTAGGTATGCGTGGACTGTGGAGACACATTAGATAAAACATCTTAATATTCTTTTCGCGTGCACCGATAGGTATTAGGTATACACTACGTCTTGTAATGTGCAATGGAAGGTATATAATATAATATATTTTGATTCGTTGATGCTCGCTGTGGGTCACGATGACCTCGTCTGATAAATTATTATTTACATCATATAATATTTTCTGTTTTGTTTTACTTAACTGTACTTATAATACTATCGCGCTAAAATACACTTTCAAATATTATTGTTTCTGTTTATTATGAGTACGGCACATGTTTCAAAACATTTTCTACCTATATATATATATCTATATATTGTATACACATGCATCAACACAATCATTGATGTGTCAGTTTAACGGAGATCTAACCTAACTATAACCTATTTACAATAATTTTTCAATAAATGTATAACTTTTGACAAAATATAGTATTTTAAATTATGCGAAGCATGGGATTTTTTTTTTTTTTTTTTTGATTTCAGTTATTCATAGCTATATTCGATAGTGAAGTTGGGCGGTATCTAGAAAAACTATTTACTCTGAATGGACTTAATGTATGTAAGTTAAATTTTGAATGACGAAAAAATCACCATTTAAAGAAACAAAATTTGTATCGTACCGATTCGTGCGCTTAATGTTACATAGTAAGTTATACATTATCAATCTACGATTATATTTACTGTGGTTTATTTTAATGGATATATTTTGTACGTTCGATAGTTTAATCAAATTAATAATTAATAATTTTAGTAGGTATAGATTTCCAAGAGTATTCTGACGTTGCCGATTTTTTTTTCTTAAAACAATACATATATAAGTATGGTTTATAATATTTACACAATACAATGATTAATTAGATTAACAAATAGAAAATATGAAAAAGTTATAGTTATAAATTGATAAGGAAATTACGTTTGATCATATATACTTATATTACCTAGGTGTGAGCAATTTGACCGAATAGGAGGGGACCACAAAATATTTCTTTACCATCAGTAGATATAGATAACGAAATATTTTTGTACACACACGATATACTTGTTGTTTTTTATTGTTACAGTATTATAATTTAAATCAATAATCGCAAAAATAAATAAACAATTACTATACTTAAGGGTATAAAAAAAGTCTAGAATAAGAGATTATAACCATCTGAAAAGTATTACTTAGGAAAGTTATAGACTTATAAATTATAATAACCAGCATTAAAAGTATTACCAGACTTTTAAAACTGAGATTAAGTTTCTCGGAGTAGAAATTTGAATCAATAAACTTTTGAAACAGCAGAAGCCATAATACTGGAAAAATCGATGAGAAAATAAAAAATTACTAGATAATCCATCAAAAATAATTTACTTAAGACTAGCTAATCCAGTAACGGAGCTAGTATTTTGTTTTGGGCTAATTAGGGCCCATAATAAATTTGATCTTTGGTATGCAAATGAATTCTAGGAAAATATTTTAGATTTTTACTTAAACTTTCAAATAAATTAAAATTGTACAGTTTTTTGTCTTGACTCGTTAAAAATTCATCAAAAATCTTTGATCGTAATTTAATTAAAAAAAACTCAATACTTATTCTGAGATAAAATATATCAATAATCGTTATTTTAGAACATTCTAAACTATTTTAATAAGATACAATATATGTGTTAAAAAAACTAGGAGATAATTTCATATAATTGCGCTTAATACATAATTTAGATACTCAATGCATCTATTAAATATTTAGATATATTTATATTTATGTACAATTAATCAATTTTCTAGCGCTGTAATGTAAATATTTTAACAATTTTAACTTAAAAACGTTCTATGTCATGTCTAGGGTAAACAATGTTACTTATATTTTGTCCTCTCTTTAATCTAGATATTTATTGTACACTTTTTTGTGTCTTATAAATTATTTTTTTTTATTTACTGAACCAATAGAAGGGACAATTTGTTTTTTTTTATTTTTTAGAATCAACTACGTACTTTAAATAACTTTTTTTGTTAGTTACAAAAGTAAATATTAATATAATTTAGATAAACATAATTTATTTAGGTATAGATTATAGTTTTAAAGTATAAAAAATAATTTATATTCATATTAGTTACCCTTACCGAATAACACATTTTGAGAGTTCTGGAATACTTCTAAAATGACGCAGAGTGGTTGGGTATTTTTCACCGGTTTTTAATACAATATTTTAAACTTTAAAAAACATTATACTAGTCCGTTATCTACTTAAAAAGTACAATGTGAATAGGTATCAATGAAAAATAATATGTGATATATAACTATGTCCTCCCCTCGTGCATGTCATCAATTATTTTTCTGGCATATTTGTTGCTTAAGAAATTTATTATTTAGTTTCCGAAGTTATAAGCAGTAATATCGATTATCGGTATTACTAAAAGATTTTAACCGAATATTGTTGTTGTTGTTATGTTGATGTTATAAAATTGGTGATAAAACAGTAGGTAGATCTTATTAATAACAAATGCGTTGTTTAATTACATTTACAATAAGTAATCGCAGTCCGCAAGAGTACGTGTCTTAGAATAATAATTAAATCAAATAGGTACACTAAGATAATATTCGTATTTACCATTACACCTTAATAAATATTATTATTATTAATCAGATTTATTCCTAAACTTTAATTATTTAAATGATACATTTGATAAATTGTAAACATATATTATTTTGTTTTTAATATATTTGCATGACTCTACTTATTAAAGTGATATTCTTATGTGATATTTTATAATATGTTGACGGCTTAAAAGTTAAAATGCATTATTTTTTTTTGCGATTATACTCTTGGCGTTGGCTCATGTGATTATCATAATGAAATGGACTATGTCAACTACTTGAACTACTAACAATTTAATGTTACATTTTGTACAATTAATAAAATTAAAATTTTCCTAGGAACGCATATATTAATCTTTAAATAAAAAATATGTTTACATTTATTAAGTTTCAAAATAATGGGTAGTTACTTATTAAAAAACCGTTTTATTGTTGTTAATTTCTTATACACGTTAGGTCAGGTAGGGTTATACTGAGTATTGTTTTTTCTTATTTAGGCTAAAAATATTTTTATACGAAATATATGTTAGCGCATAATATTCATATTCATAGCATAAAATATAAAATATTAATTTACACATATATACTTATAAAAATTATTATGATATTAATGATATATAAACTTATTGGTAGGTATTATAGTATTTAAATTTAGAACATTTTATATAAAATTATTAAACACATCATTAAGTACTTACCAATGATTCTAGTTCTGATCATTTACGGTATAACATCTTCATCCATAAGTTATATGTATATTGTTTGTCTTTCCCGAGATACAATTAAGTATACATTATTTTCGTTATAACCAACAACAACAAAAATATATTTTTTAAATGCGTAGATCCCTCTAATTGCCTTTAAATTAAATTATTTACACACTCAGTATTGAGAAAATCAATTCTTTGTCCGATTATTCGTATTCGTAATTTCCTGAACAATAACATGCGAAGAAAAACAATTGTATTACATATCGTAAACTAAGTAGATGTCTTGCAAAAAACAAAATGATTAAAAATTAATTGGTTTTGTACTCAAAATACAATTTACTTTAAGCAACATTTTTTCCATTTTATATTTTAGTTATTACCATATTATAGAAAGCAATTATTAGAAAAAGTTCAAACAGTGTATACTGCAGAGTCTCAGAGGAATGTATGCAGTGTGATACTGTGCATTGTGAATTGTGATGTATCTATATATGAACTGTTTATTTATTTTATTAATTTATGAGTTGTTCATAAGCACACCACCGGTGAAAAAGCCTTGATAGAATAATAGTTTTTTTTTATTTTATATATTAATTGTTAGTGTTTATTTTAACAGCTACGCAGATTAATCTCATCTAACTATATTTATATCTTTTTTTTTCAATTTGTATATCTATAAGGTGTTCTAACTTCTAATGTCCCACACTGTAGAGTGTAGAATTATTCAAAAATACAAATAAACACAATATCCGATAGTATAGATATTATATAAATAGCTTTAGCCAATGTGATTTAATGAACACCTAATGTTAATTTTTTATAAATAATACATATTACATTAACATTAGACACATTAAAGTTTCTTTACTTTATTTGTATGCTGAGTTTACAAAATTATATTTTACAATTTACATACTTGTCCACTCAAGAGTGACTATGGCTACTCGCTATATTTTTTTTTAAGAGTTTCGTAAACATTTTAACTATAGGTACTCACTTCATCAATAAATTTCTAGATGCTAAATTTAAACTGAATGTTATACGTTGATTATAGGATTCTAATAAAAGTATTAATTAAGGTATTCAATATTCATATAGATATTTTATATAATATAAAAGGATAAACATATTGAAAATATACAACATTAGATATATATTTCATTAATTTTGTATTTTCCTGCAACTATCTACTACGTAAATTTAACGATCATGTTATTTTTACATTTTAACTTGGTTAAATAATTATTCCTTTTTTTCTAAATAATGATAATTTTCGAGATGTAAATTAAATTTAGTATCAATAATTTATCACTTAAAATTTATTTTGATTTTTGATTATTGGACATAATTTTATTCCATATAATATTCTACTTCAATTGATAAGAAATTTTTAAACTCTTTCTATTTCATTAATTTGGTTTAATATTTTCTAATTTTTTACTCCATTAGTCATTTATTCAAATGCGCTTTTGAATTATTTGTAAGTTTTTCATTAAACCTGTTTTTCTTACCATCGAGTTAATTTTGCTCCCTATTTAGGTATTTAATTAATTCATAATATTTTTATATTTTACTATTTGTATTTTGTACTAGCTTTCTACTTTTCACATCGAACGGTGAAAATCTTTCCGTTTTTTACATAACTACATACCTAAATATTTCTGACGAACATAATGTGTTCTATGTTCGCTTCAATAAGAAATTATTCTGATTGACTAATGTTTTATATTATATCTTATTTGTCAACTATTAGCTCTTTTATCTTTCTCTTTTGTGGATTAATATATTTATAAAATCTAACTGTGTTATTCTCCCTGCTATACCTAATGATTTTAATTAAGACAATTGATAATTTTATATGCATCTTTGCTTTTTTCTCAATCTATTATTTTATATTCTACTTGGTTCCTAAGAACGTTTTGTATTAAATTCCAGATCTTAACATTTACAGAAATTTGTTTATTTGCTTGTAATATAAACAAATTTAGAGCGAACTATAAATCCATTTAATATCAAAAGGAATTCATTCCTTGTTTAAAACTATTGGTATAAAATCATGTACTAATTAGTACTTATTATACTAACATATTTTGATTTCTAAAAATATTCCACGTGGAGGAAATAGTACGATTTAATTAGAATTTTTTTCAAAAATTCAATA
Source organism: Aphis gossypii (assembly GCF_020184175.1). Classification (NCBI taxonomy): domain Eukaryota; kingdom Metazoa; phylum Arthropoda; class Insecta; order Hemiptera; family Aphididae; genus Aphis; species Aphis gossypii. The sequence continues at coordinate 9,063,385 of NC_065533.1, read as the reverse complement.
GGTAAATTAGATGTAGTAAGTAGTATACCATAAAGTATATTATATACGTTTTAATTTAAATTTTTCAATAACACGCAGAACATAAAAGAATTATGTTTTTACGTATATATTTTTTGAATATTAAAATCAGTAAATTGTTTATTTAAAATAAAACGAATCATAAAATTCCATTAGTGCATACTAATAAGTAATAAGTAATAACACACTATATACTTGTCACATCTAAAACTTTGTATAATCTTTTTCTTTGACCTTTACAACTATACGTATTAAGACATTTTTGTAACAAAAATAAATATATTGATACTTTAGTTGAAAATAGGTCACTGAGTGGTAGAAAGGGAATCTTTACATTTGAAAATAATATAATAAATCACTATATCCGAAAAAAAGGTAAAGTTTTGATTAAATCTATACGTAAATAAAACTTAATTTCTATTTTAATGACTAATGAATCTAGATAAAAATCATCCTTGTAAAATCATAAAACTTTCTTTTCTACATTAGACACTAAACAGTTAGATTAAAATTATCAAATGCTAAAACTTATTGAAATATTATTATAAAGTTACCTACATTAACGATCAACTAAATTATCAAAAATTTATGTTATTAAGACATCAAAAATTATTTATAATTATCGATGAGTAATGAATTACGATAAAAAAAGTTCGAGGTAAAAATGTCTTAAGTATAAAAGTCTTAAGCATCAAAAAATGCAGGGTAGTAATAAAGTTCATGGTATAAAAAGTATGATATATATATAATAATAATATTTAGAATAATTTATATAAAAAAAAAAATCAATAATTATAATTACCAGATCATCGTTAAACAAAAATAATCGAATTAATTATTTATACAAAAATAATATATGTTCATATATAATAATTTCTATAAAGTAGTAATACTCAGTTATATCGTTATCATTATCACCAACAATTAAGTTGTAGTATTGTCGATAATAGTACATACAAAACTATTAATTATTAATTTTATTGGGTAAATTATTTAATTAAAATTTGTATCAATATACTAATTGATTCGTTTATCGTGTATCACATTATATTTTTCTTTTTACTTAATTATTTACACTTTTTTACCACGAAATTTTACCTATAATCCATCGTAAGTAATAATTAATAATAATCACGCAAAAAATAATAAATAAATAATATTGTGTTAAAGTGTAATTAAATTAAGCCATACAATATTTTTTTGTTTCCTACTTTGAGGTTTGAGCTATTCATTTTACCGATAATGAGGATTAGTTATTCAAGTAAACCATAAAAAAAATGAGTAAAGGAAAAAATTAAAAATTTAGTCAATAGTTTAATTAACTTTTAATAAAAAAACATAATCCTTTTTGGAAATAAACTGCCACACGAAGTTACATAATAACAATCGTTTGACGAATACAAATTATGCAATAATAATTATTTCGTCACTTTCAGATATAAACAGAAATCCAGTTGATGGCTTAGTAGCCTTAATTCTTCGGTATTTTTGCAATTTTAATTTTAAACGAACACATTAATAAATTGAATACAAGCAGTATACACTTTATACGATTATCGTACATTGGTCCACATTGTCCACAACAATCAATTTTTAATTAAAAATTAAAACAATTTATTTTAGATTATCCGCAGTTTACATTTCAAAAATCGATAGATATACATTGACGATTTTAAATTGGTAAAATCGGATAAGCATTTTACGTATTCAAATCTGGTTATTGTGCTAAGTATTGACGATGTCATGTCTCCATATGACCATACGTATAATATTAAGGCGCATTCAGACGAAGCGGCTTCATATTTTAATGCTGCATGACATAATTTTCGCTGTGCCTGGACTCTATAGAATATAGATAGTAGATTTTATATTTCACTCAAAATAATCCTCAGACTCGATTCGTGTACTATTAGTTTTCTAACCTCGGATTCGATTAGTATATGTCTCGTTTGTACCCGCAGGACTGAATCAGTAGGTACATTATTTTTTTCTCGTTCAAGTAAAAGAACTCAATTAGTATACAGCGGAATTCTTTATACCGTGGATATTACACAGATATACAAAATTACAAAGCATACAAAGACGAAAGTGTTGCACACAAAACGCTTAGAGTTAACTGACAAAACATAAAAATTATAAATATTTCATAGAGACATTGCGAGAGAAACCATTTACCTATTATGTGCAAATAGTTTGCACGTATTGTACTGTACTATGTCCTATCGCCAGTCTTTCGTGACGTTTCGTTTCACGGTCGTCATCGCCTCTACGCAAGCTGTGATCCATTTCGACGAAAGCTAAAAACAACTTTATTTTCTAATAATCGAAATCGAAACATAAAAATCGCAAAAACGATATTATTCTACAAATTCAGAAATCATAATAATACACGATAAAAATGTACTCCATAATATTGATATTTAATAGATGATTATTATTTTTTTTATTTTTACGTAATTTTCTCAACATATTTTTATATGAATGAAAATAGACATATTTTTAAAAAACTTGACGATTTATAGCTTCCCGGAAGCTTATGTCGGGACATCGCGGGATAGACTTTTGAATTACGGTACTTTCCCGTATTATACAGGACGTCTGGCCACCCTATTATATACCATAAATACCATATTATAGTGTTATAGGTACAATAGATGAGCATAATATATTAAATAGTTACCTATATTGATATTCTTAACGTAAGCACAAAATCAAATCGTACTATTTATAGGTTATGCGTTAAGACCTACCTTATTAAATAATTGTTACGCATTTTTATTTCATCGACTTATATAAATTTCATTCAAGAAGAAATTCAACGATAGTAAATTTTTTTTCTCATCTGATACTATTTGAACTTTTGGTCTTTGTGATTTGATATATCACCGACATAGAATTACGTAAATGCCACTAAACAGCAGCGAGCTCTTAGCTGAAATCATAATGCTATAAATACGAAATAGGAATATTGTTGTTATTAATTTATATTATTTATTTATAAAGACATATAATTATAGTGTGACACCATATAATTCACATTTCACACGCCATGTCTTAATACATAACACATTTTTAAACGTGTGTTCTCGTAAGTACTTATATTTATACTCTGATTACTTTATATATATATATATTATATATATACAAAGACAAATTATGAATTGTATTTAATCACTCACCTCCAGATTTACATTTATAATTTAAATTGATTCATTTCAATAAAATATAAATATTCACTCGTAATAATAAATTTATCGATTACTAATGGATTAAGATGATGTAATATCGATGTTATAATAAATACCTATAACTTTCTCATAAAAAATTAGATATCTATTGAAAGTAATCATATTCTAATAATTTATATTATTTTTTTTTTGAGCTTTATTTTTATTAGTTATAAAATATACTTTAAATTATTTTTATGTAAGGTAAGTAAGATAACTCACATAGATAATTACGAATTCAACGATTGTATTATAGGTTAACTTAATTCATAAATTTTAAATTTTAGGCATAATATTTTTGTATAGATTTTATTGTGTTAAAATAACGTTGTTCTTAAAAAAAAAAAAAATTAAAAAAATGGCTTATAGGTATTATACTATAATAATGTATTTAAAATTGTGTTAATTATATTGTTTATGCATTGTATTTTAATTAATCTCACATTCTCCTCACTTGATTTAAATGCTTAAAATATTTGTATCTTTTCGTTTGATCTGATAACGCTTAGCGTGTACTGAATAACGGCCTTCTTAGTTCTTATCAATAAACATTGGTCACATTGAGCCTAAATATCACGTATGACTATACACTAATAACGTTCCATTTAAAAATTTACTCAACAGTGAATATCACTTATTAGTTATAGTATACAATATACATATTATAATAAGAAGTTAATACATTTAAAATACATCCACTTCTTAATTAATGTTAGTTATTCAATTAAAACATTACTTTACATTGTTAAATATCTACCTACATGACTACGTTTTTCGTTAATATTTAAAATATTTACACAAAATATTCAAATAGTTTAATATTTTATTACTAAACTATGTGTTAATCATTAATATTTTTGTATTTTGTATAAATATATATACTGCGTGTATCCAATGATGAGTTTTTAAAACCTAAACCAAATATTTTAAGTTTAAAATTCATGTAACGTTTGAATTTCAGACCACTTTAAATTATATAATTATACATACCTATTTAGGGTTCTAACATTAAAAATTAATTATTTAAATTATCATCATTTTAATTATAATATGAACGTTTTTAAAAATATTTCTATTTTTTTTTTCATAATAATACTTAAATTTTCCTATTTTTTAAAACAAATCTAACTCATCTCATTTCATTTAACTTAGCATATATTTTTTAAAGATTTCAATACATAAAATTTAAATTTTGAACGAGTTACTTAGTTATACGTATTAAAGTTTAGATAATAAATGAACTAGTGAGCACAATTTTTTTAGCATATTTCTATGCTCATTCAATTTTAAATATTTATAAAATTATACCCAAGTAAGTAACTAGGTACTCGTTCGAAATTCAAATTTTAATAATTTTATGATAAATATTTTGCTTAGGATTACGAATTTAAAAGTAAATGATATAAATAATCAAGTTATATTTTAAACTATATCATCTATATACCTATTCTATAATAATAAAAATCGATGTTTGTTTGTGTAAATTTGTATATTGTATGTAATCTGCAACGAAGTATATCATATTTATTGTTCTAAAATGGCCAATGGGTACCGACATAAACGTCAGGCGATGGGTACATACTAATTAATTAATTATTCCTGTACTTACCTAAGAATATACATATCGAAGTAAATTTTTTAATTTTTGTATTTTAAGTCACAGAAAACTCCCTGCAAGATCATTCAACTAGTATAAAATAAAATAAATATTATTTCTATTATCAAGAAAATGTAAATTATGTTGGGCATCGGTAGTAAATTAATTAACATTTTATATTTTAACTTCGTATAATTATCAATTATTTTAATGGATAATGATGAAATATGATAATTTTTAATACATAAAAATTTAATTAATTTCGATAAAATTTTTTCGTGAGATAACACTTCATTTATAAAATAAGCCTAGTTCTTTCTAACTATGCACAGCTCTTAATTAATCACTGCAGTATGTTAATCCATACAACTCTACACATCGAAAATTTGAATTATTTTTGTTTAAATCTGGATAAGTGAATTTATAGTGAATCGTTTTAGATTCTGAACGGAGTGATGAATGTATTTTTTTTTTTTTTATTATTGAAACTTTGTGGTTTTACAATTTATTTCAACATTTACAAAATAGTGAATCGTTAATGAACATTATAATTCATTAAATGTATACTTAATTTTCTAGTTCATTTCAAATGTCACTAAAAGACATTCTACCAACTAACATCTATCGATATCAATGTACCTATCGTACATTCATAAATCTGATGTTTGTTAGAAAACTGATTAAAAAAATAATAATAATAAATTAATAACTTTTAACTAAAACCAAAACGAGAGTTATTGTTTGTTTTATAAATTTACTATAATAAGTGTTTTCCTTGTCAAACACCTAGTCATAACCTATAGGTATAATTTAATGGGGATGCCTAACTATTAAAAATTTGGTATTTAATTTATAGATTTAGGTTTCGTTTAAAGTACATAATATTGTCATATTTTAGGAAATAGATGATAAATGTTTTTAACTGGGATAAGCGTCAAATTAATAAAAAAAAAAAAAAAAAAAATAGAAAAAATAGAAAAAGTTTAAAGTTAATAGTTAACTAGCTCATTTAAACTAAATTAATAGTTACATAGTAACCACTAACCAACAATTAACTTACAATTAAGTTTAGTTATTTCTTATGTAGGTATTTATATAAATAGCCAATTGATAGATTAAAATGTATGTCTATAAGGTAAACAACTAAGATATTTTTATAGAACCATTTCGGCTAATGGCAACAAGAAATAAATTTAAGAATTATATTTTTAATTTCCTTAATGTATCATCAATAATCATTTTATTGTATTTAATTATTTAAAAATCAACAGAACTTATATTTGATTTAAAGTAACTAGTTATTAATTATTAAGTTAATATTAACTATATAGTTAAGTAAAGTTATCCCAAAAACGAAAGAATTCCTTAAATTTAGAAAATTATACGTATTACATGTAAGTTATTATAAACATTATTAAGTCTTGAAGATATCAATAATATTATGTATTATTATTTATTATTTATTCGGAAAGCAGGCATGGAATGTACAATTATTTATATCAGGTATTCTATAGGTACTCCGTATTCAATAACGATGTTATTTAGATAATATGCTGTAGATTTTGTAAACTAAATTATAAAATGCAATACACTGATTTATCATCATTAGTCTATTCGAGACTAATGAAGTAATGTCTATGTTATATGCATCCTATCTACCCCAAATCACCTCGATCAACTTATATTTATGTTTCCAGTGGTTTGATCAGGTGTAATTAATGAGAGTGTATATTTTAACACATTAGACATTTTCAAACTTCTCAAATTTCTGAGATTATCAACTATATAAAATACAATGTATTAAATAACTTCTTACTTTTAAACTTTTTGATATCTTATCATAAACAATTTCCGAGTTTATCTGTGAGAGACAATAAGATTAAAATACCACTGTGATCACTATAATATTGTAGCCATTATAATCATTGTAGGAGACTAGGTTTTATTCAAATTATCAAATTTCAAGATAAAACGACTAGGTCAACTCACACTACTACGTTACTACCTAATACCTATACGTCACCATACGTGTAATTATATAATTTTTGAAAACATAATAATTATTTTAATAAAACCATTTTAATCGTTATTTGATTAAAGTATGGTCTCAATGGTTTCATTGCTAGGTCAATAATTAAATAATAAACATTTGTTTAGCGTTCAATGACTTGTCATACTTAAACTATATTGAAGTAATGAAGTACTTACATTACATTAGTATATAAGAACACTTACGACAATTAATGTTTTATTTAGAGTTTGCGTTGTAACAGATGTATGAATTAGCATATTGACTAAATAGGTAGGTACACATTTTTAGCAAGTCATGAATACTCTTGAAGGTTAACAGTTTAAATTAAATATTACGCGTACGTAGGTATGTATTGCAATAAGAATTAGTTAAGTAAGTAATTAAATAATAACTTTGTAATAAGAGATACCTAATCAGAATTTATGATAACGCCTATGTAAAATTCTTATTATTTTTATTTTTTATACAAATGTTAGCGACTAATCAGTGATCAATTATACACCATACTATAATGTATTTGCATACACTTCCTGATAACGGAAGCATTTAAATAGACGATTGGTTCCGCTATATGTTTTTATGTAGGTGCCAGGAGAGTATTATAAATATAATAATTATATTTTAGTAGGTAATTTACGTGATCTAACCTAGCAAATAACGAACCATCCGAATTGTATTATGGACGTTGTTTTTCTTGTTCAAATGAGACTGCCTTAAGGAGGTTATAGTGTGATGTATTATTTATTTTACCAATATAGTATAATATATATTAATACGTAATAAACATTTTTCTTTTAATGACAATTGAAGAACTTAATACGTAGTAAAACGGTTGCATCCGAAAACCGCACACTTTTGGTTTCGACCCGGAAAAGGTGATCGACAGACATAAATCGCAAGATTATCGGTCACTGTGTAACAAAATACCTCAAACTTATAGGTAGTGGTTAAAACCGCACACTATTCTTAGTGTTACCTAACGGATAATATAAAATAAGATTATAAGATATAGTTACTGCAATAACCATGCTAACACGTTTTAAGACTTTATTAAGACACTCTAGTCCGTATTATTGCATATATAGGTATATAATAATATAGTGGTTAAAACGTAAGTGATTTTTTGCATTTTTATTCAAATATTATTAATCAGATATAATGTATTTTAAAATTATCGATAGTAATAAAAAGGGCAAGAGTATATTACTTGACAATTTTAAGTGGGTATAGGAAATTTAGAGCTGATTCAGATAGTACATTATTTTTAAATTAGAATACTCGTCTATACGTTTATTTTGTTTAAACAAATTATAAATTATAAAGTATACATACGCATATACATTTTAAAGTATGCGATTTTCGTCTATTGACCTTTTTGGGGTCGAAATTAAAAGTGTGTGGTTTTTAGATACAACAATTTTAAAAATTATGCGGTTTTAATCTACCTATTAAATGAGTATGGTATTAACCTACCAAAGGTATGCGGTTTTGTTCTGTATTTTATCGCAAAGATACAACTTTGCCACTTTGGAGTCAACAAATAAAACTTATCCATAACGGTTAATCAACGTATATTATTGTAATTATATATTATTATAAAGCTTTTGTTTTACAATCAATATTTAATCTTTTTGGTTGCACTTCAAATTCAAATTTTTTCTGTTCATCATCACATTTTGGAACTGTAAAAACGCGTTATTATTGATAAAAATGAATAACCGGAAAAACTTGAAATTTTCACTAAATAATCATAAAATCATTTATTTGACAAAATAATTTTTAAAATATTTCGACCTTTTTTATAGGTATTTATTTAATTAAATAATAATTGCAATGTTTTAGCAAAAATAAATTCAACCTGAAAAATACGATCGCTCAATCAGTGAGGATCCTGCAAAGATATTCGGTTCGCAGCTTAGTAAAGGATACCTTATAGCCTATAGGGCTTAGGATATAAGTCATATACGAGTACATTGTACATTATGCATACGAATAGGGTTTATCGTGAATTTAAATTCTGAATAAATAGCTAAAAATCAAATCGTATTTTATATCTTGTGTCCGATACTGAAAATTACATATTGATATTATATTTTGTTTATAGTTAAAAAAAGTAGGAAGGATTTTATCAAATAATACGATGTCTACTACATATAGCTATAGTATAGGCATATTAACGCATACGATATAATTGATACGGATTACAACAGGGTAATAAGAATAGTATTATACAACAGGAATTTAAATTTAAAAATAAAACCATGAACATACTCATAAAATATGTTCGCGTGCTCTAAATTTAAGTCAGTGTTATATTTTGTTTAATTTTTATATAAAAAAAGAAAGATTTTTGTCATGTTTTATTAATTTTTATATTGAGCAATTATACTTATAAATCTTGAACAAATTAATATAACAATTGTAAAAAATATACAACCACATTAAACGCGCGTGGACATATTTTTTTTTTTTAAAGAATTTCTCATCGTTTTACTTATTTGGTTTTCTTTCTGTCTAGGATCGTTAAATGTGTCAATATTTCCTAAAAATACACGGGTATTTTTTCTATACAGCGTATTAAAACGTATTTTTCGCTTATACTTATAAGCTACATTAGTACATTACACGGAGTACGTATTCAATCGTGAAAAAATGCAACCGCACACAAATTCAAGCCCTGTGTTCAATAATGTCATGTATAGCGGCATGTATACATACTTAAGCTGTATAACCTATAGGCAATAATTCTAAAACTTCAAAGATATACACGACTATATGGGCTTAATCGATTAATAGTAACATACATACACTCCGAGTAAAGTAGATATTTATATATATATATATATATATATTAACCAGCTATAATGTATTTCATACTTACATATAATGTGTGCTGTGTATACTGTATACCTAGTCGCGATGTATTATAGGTACACACAAATACAATATATATACTACCTATATAGTCGAGTTATTGCGTTGCGTGGTCGTCGCAAGTGAAATTTTACGCCGTAATAATAATAATAACGATAATATTGTTATTATAATAATCTATATAGTGCCTAATTTTTGGCCCACGGCGAAGTGACTTCCACAAAGTCGTTTGTCTAGGATAATGTTATTGAATCGTATGTATTATAAAATATAATAAATTGTTCTCATATACGACATAATTATGTAATGCAGTATACCTATTATTAAGTATTATATATAAATAATAATATGTATTATATACATTTGAGTCGGTATTTACATCGTCCCGTCGTCTCGTTATTACTGCAAAACGATTTTTTTTCACCAGGAAAAGAACTGGACGAAGGCTAAATCGATTTATTAACACTGCTCACATGCACGCGCACTGCGTGATGGCGTGGTGCACGTTTAACAGTATTCGCGCGGTACATAATATATTATATATAGGCAAGCAATAACACACAGCACACACACACACACACATGTCACATACAAATATACATAGATAAGTTAGGTCTGTTGGTTGGTAGGCCAATGTATTTTCTACACAGTTTAATGCATATATAGGTACTAGATATACATTATATTTTATTTTATTTACAAATAGATATATTATATACCTACATTGCAATTTGCCAATCGTAAAGTCAGCATTGGATGATAATGACGCGTGTGTCTAAACTCTAAAGTATAGCATATACAAATAACGCTCTGTACTTAAATTTATTTATAAATAAATACCTAATATCGTTGTATACCTATTATTCCACATAATTCGTTGTGTATAGGTACATATAGGTACATATAAATAAATTATTTAACCTAAGTGCGTATGTGTGCGTGTATATTATATAGTTGTCGACAGTGACGGCTTGCGGTGGGGAGACGATTTTCGTTGACCTTGCGTGAACCTTGGGAAGTGGCATCGTTATATTACATTTTATTATTATTGTCGCAAGTTCTTTTCGTTATTATTATTACTACTTTACATCCCATTCCCCCTGTCCGAAACGAACCTGTCGTACAGGAACAGTGTTTTACAATATTATAGTAATGTATGTGTAAGTAATATATTATAATGTTTGCATGGTAAATACTTGACAGAATTATTCACAAAATATATTCAATACGACTTCATATCGTAATAATATTATATTGGATCTATGTTAAAAAAAAAACAAATAATACTTATTTTAATTCAAAATCGTTCTAAAAATCTCAAAGTTACCCCATTGCAAAAATATCGTACAAAATGTAGGTACTTTGTTTTGTAAAAAGAAATTGTTTTTTTCTATACTAGCTGGTTTTTGACGGAACACGCCATATCTGTAAATAGCTATTAATTTATTAGCAATATGAATACGGTATTATTATATAGTGACCAAAGCGTGAAAAGTGGCGAATACACAACACCCCCTTAACCCTCTATAATGGCTACCTACTAATAATAATTATATATACTTATATTATTATTGTTGTATATCAATAATATATTAGATAATCATTATCATGGCGTATCATTAAAGTGTGCCTCCTGTTAAATATTAAAGCCAAACAGACAAATGTCGCCGCCACCGTGGTTCGCACAATATACCTGCGTCCTGCACTCCGCTAGCTGTAGTTCTTCATTATATAAGTACTAGATAGTAGGTAGATACTACAATACACGTCGCTTGATATTGAGATAATAATATATTATGATTATGATTATTATTAAATATTAATAATATTAGATAGGCATTGTTACGTTATGGTTTGTATATTATGTGTTGTGTTATTACTTATTTCTACCGGTTGCCAACCATCGTTTCCAGTTGGCAGCCCAGCATATTACACCTATTATATATTGTTTCGTTCGCCGTTTATATGCGTCGCATCATTATTTAGGTACATGTAGTATACTATATTATACATAGGTGGGTTAGGTACAAGTAATATTATATACACATTATTGATATTCGTTCGATAGGACGGTGGATGGCGGCGTGCAAGAGAAATATTTCTGTTTTCGACTGCCGTCGTCCTCGTCCGCAGGTTCAACGGTTTCTTTCGAATGTGTGCGATGCGTTTCGTTTTGTTTGTGCTCTTTTACACACTGCAGGCTTCCGCAGATCCAATCTGTGCGGACATTCCGTCGGCGAAACACATCACCGACTCAGTAGTTTTGTCATTCCAGTGTTTCGCGCATGTGCAACAGATCTCTTAATTCGTCTCAATAACATATGAATTATATTTTATACCTACTTACATACCTCAGTAATAGCCTATACCTAACAGTAGTTGTGGCAATATTATAAACTAGGAATTAATAAGTTATTATTATAACATTTTCGAAAAATTCAATTATTATATCAAAAACGTATTCGTATTCATATTCGTTTTAAATACATACTAAATATTTATTAAATATATTAGACGACATATATGTTGGTATATGGTAAAAAATCTATTATATTCCAACCATAAAAAATTTCAAAAATACTATACTCTATTCAAATGTTTTGATACGCCACTTATTACTAGAGTCAAAAATAAAGAATAATATTGTTACGATCAATGATTTTTTCTTGTAATAATTATACCTACTCAATTACTACAGTGTTTGCTTCATGATCCATTTTTCATGACAAACTACATTATTGGGAAACATAACAAAATATTTTGACAAGTAATCGCAATTCGTGACATCGGTGCTGATTGAACTTCTAATGTAAATATTATATATATTCCTCAGTCAGTGTCTGCAAGTAAATATTTGTTACCATATAATCTCCAAAAATATTGATTTAGTTTAAGTTATGTCTTATGATTAACCACTAATACAACCAACTATTATAAGTTTCCCTACTATACAGTCGACGATGAAAAATAATATTAGATAACAACATACGTACATTAAGTACACTGTACCTATAGTGTATAGTATGTAAATAGTACTACTTGTAATCACGTAAGTCTTAAATTAATTTCAATAAACAATAACAGTTGACGATTTAATTAGATAGAGAAATTACGCTATCACTTTTCTCTAGAAGTTTGAAGAGATCTGTGGTTTTAAGTTCGAGAATTAATTAAGAGCGCCGCACAACTCATTGTGCATCTCTATTATAAGATTGACACAAATAAATTCTTACCTTTATGCAAGCCGACAGCATGTCATAGAATCATGGAATTCTAGTTGCAATTGTTATATAGGTAAAATACACTAAGCAACCATGCATAATCTTTAAGTATGTGAAAAAATGAAATACACTAATTATTGGTCATAAAAAAGACAGACAGGCGTCGGCGGGAAGACGCGATGTCGGAAGACTTAATACAAGTGACTTGATATTGACAGGACAGGTGGTGTCCAGTGTCCACGCACTAAAGAAATAATGTCTTACTAATCAATGGGTGACAGGTGACGTTAACTAAAGGAATTTGAACTTCCAAAGACTATAACCTCTCTCTTTGAAGGCATTGAAACAAATTCATTTTTTAGCTATCCGTCGTCTCTACGGCAATACATACATACAGTGAGACAGTGAGTCATATATTATTAAGAGACCAATATTTTAACCATAAAATACGTTCTGATTTACTATTATACGTAAAAATATAATGATAGTGAATGTGTTTTGTTCCTTTCGTAAATAGTGGCTATCCTTTCATGCAATCGGTGAACGAGTCATGATTTATTATGTTTATCTTATAATCTTAGATACAAAAAGAAAGAATCATATATCCGTAATAAAGTTATATCATTAGTCATTTCATAATCTACTATTTCATATTTGTAATTTTATAGAAATAAAAGGTTTATATCCGTATAATGTACATAAAATAAAATATATATTTGATGAAGTTAACCAAGCTTTGCCGAAGTGATGCATTTATTTATATATTTTTACTAGTTATATTACCATGTATAGATACTATTTAGTTCAGCTATAAACCAACTATATTATATATCTTTACATTTTATTGTATCTATCATTGATGGTTTTTATTTTCTGATGTATAAATGGTTCTACCGTCATTGCATGTATTTTGTTTTATATATATCAAATATCGTATAACTGTACATCGATCTCCTACCAACTTGAACTATTTGAACACAGAATGATAACTAGAATTCGGAAACAAAATAAAAAAAGGTGACGTGACGAGCCGCATTTCAAACTCCGATGAAAAAAACTCAAAAATATTCAATTGCCTTATTGAAAAAAAGAAACAATCAATATACGCGCCCTCCCTTCCTGCTTTCTCCAAAAATAGAAAGAATTCTAAGATATTCATAGGGAAGAGAGTATTTGGAATAATTTGATAAAAATTTAGAAAAATGTTCGATTGTCTCACTCGTGAAAACTGGAACATCAACAACTGTTTTTTACGTATATATTATATATAATATTATTATACATATATTATATAAGTATACACATTTTTAATGTTTGGGTAAAAATCAAAATTAGAAGGCCGAGTAAAAGGGTAAATACGAAGATCTATAGCAAACAGATGGTGTTTGTAGCTAAGAATATTTTTACTGTTATAAAATATATCTACTCTTGCCTAACAAAATCTATGCCTCAGAATCATCGACGATTAAATAAAATACAAATATAAAATTTAAGTAAAATAAATAATATTAAAATATAATTTAATATCATCATAAATCATGTAGCTACATTTTTATTAGACAAACATGTTTTTGTTATAATTTTTTCTTGTAATGTGTGTGTTATTGATAAAAAATAATTAATAATTACTGAAAAAAAAATCAATATAAATTATCTCGTTGCTTTAACGTTACATGATGCGTCATTAATTGATCATTAGATTTCAACGCTTATACAGTATATTATATTGATATCGATAAAAATTATGACGATCATATCGTAAATCGTAATAGGTACAGTTCGTTTATTGAAGCTTCAAATAGCATATGCGTGAAAAACACTCTAATATCAAAAGTACCAGTTATTTGAGATTATAAAAATAATTCATGAAGGAATATACTCTCCCAGTCCGTGTGAACACTCATAAATACATTAATTTATTGAAATATTATTACTTATAGGAATATTAATTATACATTTATACTTACAGAGTATATTACTTACCAAATAAAGTGTAAATAGCTGTAGGTAGTTTGAAAATTCTCGGCGTTAACATATACGCCATCGAAGATTAATGAGTATTTTTTTCGTAGTTTGACAAGATTACAAGAATATTCTTAAAAAATTGGTTTTATCGTCGCAATTACCCCAGTGGACTATTTATAAGTTTCAATGACACGATGCAAACATTACGTTCCAAAAGTATCTTTTAGACGGGTTGTCTTTAAAAAAAAAAAAAAACAATTTCGAGGTGAAAAGAAACAAAACAATTTTAGGTATTTATAGGTTTCTAATTTTTAATGTTTCGAATGTACCGCGCATTACTTATTTAATAATAATACGCGTTTCGTAGAAATAACAACTACACGGCGTGATAAACAATTACGCGTGTCACAACTTATTAGGGATGGAATGCACGGATTTGGCACGACGTAAACGGAGAATAGGAAAATTGATCTCTCTCGTTTAAACGCTCTTCCATGAGACACCGCGTACTTACCTACCACGATATTTAGTGCGGTATGCGGTTACGTACTGTTGAGAAATCGTGTGTATTAATAATAATATATATATATACAGATAGGGACACATAGCCGAGCAACCAAACAAGCTTACATCAGCAAACAATTGCTTAAATTAAGACGGAAATCGTCATCCCACGCCCGTGTCAAATCGTTAAAATAGCACGACGACGGACTCGCGATTAAATTAAATAACGTTATGCTCGACTAAATTATATCATATAAATGTATATTATAATATACCTATTACATTTATACTCTCGTCGTGTAATGTTTTCGATCATTCGTGATTCCATAAACCTTCAATCATCATTCATCATATCACACGATTATTATTATAATCGTCATCATCATCATCAGCAGCAGCAGCATTACAATTATTATTATATTAATGCGCCAACCTCTCTTCCATTCGTCGTCTTTAGTCGGCATTGTAGCGACGACTATACGGCGGCAGTGGTGGAGGCGGCAGTATAGTGGCGGTGACCGTAGCCAAAGAAAATAATACGACGAGCGGCACGCGGCACAGTAACGTCAATTGCCGTCACGAACGTAATTTTTGCAGTTCCGTCTTCACGTTTTGATTTTGATTTTAGTTTTTCACCGCTTTTCTCGTTCCGATTTCCGGTCGATTCTTCGTTTTTCCAATCCGCCGTCGAACACATTTCGATCTCATCGGCGTCAACGTTGTTGTCAATGGCTTCAAAAAACCGTTGTTGCACATTGCCTACAGTATGTACATTGTACTTGTCTAATAATAATTAATATTGTCTTGGTCTAATCGTACGTAAGAACACAATTATTACCTACTACAATATATTTTTAAACGCCATAAATTAAGTATTATTATTACGTTTTACGTGTTTCGTTTTCGGTAGCGAGGGGCGTCTATTTCGTCAATAATTTAGTGAATAATTCACATAGGTATACATTTTGGAATAATAACAATATTAATTTTTCCTCCATTGGTTGCCTGCGGTAGTTGTATGTATTTACTATTTATATCATAGAGTAATTTGTATTACTGTATGGTTTATGCCAGGAGACGAAGATAACAGAATCGTTGCGATATCTGATAAGACAAAATTAAAAACGATTTGCCCTTGAAAGTAAAGCCTAGTAGTTTGGTCGATTTATTAACAGTTGTGAATTTGCGATTGCTCTCATGCTTCAGATAAGAGTGCTTAAAAGTCTTACGCATCAATAGAAAAATTAGCATCTAGTTAGTAGTGACCGAAAGCATATTTAACGTACAGGGTTCATAGCGTTATAATACCTAGTTATATTATGTTGGTGAAGGAATCGTGAGTTATTTTATTATTTAAAAGACTATAAATTATTATTTTCATTCCGACGTGTACAAAAATAGTTTTCCAATTAAACGTGTCTTACTATACCTACTACTACGACGAAATTGATAAAATATCCTTACTTACGTGCAATCGTGTGTATTATCTTCCGTGTTTTCTTACTTAACGATCGATGAATTGTAATTTCTAAGAATTAGGTAATTTATGAACTCGATAAGAAATCTTACTAAATTTATGATAACTAAAATTTTATTTAAATAATAATTAATTATTAATTTATAAGTATGTACAATTTAAATATAGTTTATGTAATGTGGACAGAATTGAAAAAATATAATCTAATTTTATCGTTTTTATAGTTTAATTTGGATAACAAATTAATTATTTTATTTATTTTATGCTTATTGTAGTTCCCATGATTAAACACGTTTTATTATTTTCAATATTAAAACCTTAACTGCTTAAATTGTTTTTTCTTTAATTTTCTATCAAATTTAATAATATGATATTTTATATTGTTTGTATTAGGTGAAGTATACATTATAAATTTAAATATTTTATCGAGTTTAAAGTTTAAGTAAAGTATTCGTAATGTTTTTATATGTGTAAGTAAAATACTAAAACTGATCTAGGATTTAGATAATATGTAAGTATTAAAAATAATAATTTATGTCAATTATTTTAAACAGTATATATTATAAAAGTTCTAAAATATAAGAATCATTTTTAGAAAGAAGAAGGAAACCATTGTTTAGCACATTTTTTGTGCCATGATATACTAATTTTCCTATTCCGCTTAAAGTTTTTTCAAACTAGTAATGATACATACTGTATGTTTATAGTATAGGTATGTATATCATAACTATCAATTATTATTTATGACTATGGTGTGATTATAATAATATAATTATACATCGATTTATACTATAATTAAAAATATGGCCCAACCATGGTTAATTGTGTTTTATCACTTATAAGATTTTGACGTAACTATAAAAATTAAAATGTACACAGACGTCCAATGTATTAGTATAATTGTATCTTAAATATAGTTTTATAATATAACCTATATTTATACCTATACCAATAAATACAAAATAAATGTTTTTAATTATTAGATGAAAAATTTAAATAACAATTATAACTTTGTCTACGTTGTGCTTTTGTTATCAATACTAAATAAATAGAAATGATGTCAGCTACCTATATAACACTGCACAACATATTCCCCAGACTTGAGAGCGCCAGCACGGTATAATTATAATATACGTTGACGTAAATTTACAGTTAATATTGTTTTTACTATACCTAAGGTACATACTCAATCATAGCGAAAATGTAACTTTAACTTTGTTTATTTAGTAATGATTGTTATTTAATAATATTTTTAACATTTTTGTATCATAAAAAATTACTATTTGTTGAAAACAGTAATTCTTATAACTTCATATAATATATTATATATAGTTACAGTTTGACCGTTGACGTTAAAATGACGTAGGTTAGGATTCATTTAAATTTAAAATACTTTAAATAAGATCGGAAGTTTAATAACTTTGGCAACATATTGTCTTGTTTTTGAAAACGCTTGCTTTTTTAAAAATAATTTGGCATAAGTGTTATTCTACTAGTATATATGTCTAAGAGAGAAATTTAAAATTATTTTAGCCAAATGTTAAGTAGAATTTTATAGAAATACATTTAACGAATTCAACTATCCATATTACATATATTTTCGTAACTATTGTATTATTGTGACGATAACAGATGTAAAATGGGGCTACTTTGAAAATTGTTGTTAGTTTTTTTGGTTTTATTTTCCATTTAACTAATGCTATTGTAAAGAAACATGTATTAATAAATTTCTTTACTACAAATATCATTTCTCTGCAAGAATCAATAAAAAAAATTTTTTTTTTAAATCTTAACACATATATTTTTAAAGTTATATGTAGCTATCAAAGTTTGACCTCATAATATGGGGTTACTTTGATACCCCCTATTTTTATTCATTATATCAATGTTGTTTTAAAAAAAATTTTATTTTAATATAAGCGAAGTGGGGATTGATACATATTTTTTTCTAAACCAGTTCTACTAACCAGATGTACTAAACGACTAAATATTAAAAACGATAATTTGTACAGATTATCAACTATACATTTCATAACAAAACCTCAATTGTCAAAGTAGCACCGCAATATCAAATTAACCCCATTTTACCAGTGGTTGAATTATGAATTATTTTCTTTTCTACATGTATTGACGTTTAAATTTCTATTATTTAGTAAGTTAAGCAAACACCGCCCTTCAGGGTCATCAGTCAAGTATTTTATAACGATCAGTGCAAATTGCTTCTCGTTGACCTTACTGCATCTTTTAGCCTGATTATCTTCTATTAGTTTTTATCGTTCAACGGACTCGAAAATGCATAACATTTATATATATATATATATATATATTATACACATATATATATATGTGTGTGTGTGTGTGTGTGTGTATATAATTTTACTGAGGATGTGTACTTATATATACAGTAGTGTTCTCTCATTGTTAAAATTATTATAAATTAAAGTATTTTTAGAGTACTATGTTTTGTTGAAGTTTATTTAAACATTGTAGGTATTAAATGTATTAAAAAGGTAAATAAAAAAAAAAAATTGTTGGTTGTCTTGTTAATACGAACATGAGAAAGATTCTCGCCTCATCTTCGATTATCGATTTTTATTTTTCACTCACCTCGCTCTAAAAAGTAATATAGGTACATTTTTTATAACATAAATTATGTATACAAAATTCCACGATATTTATGTCCAATTTTTTTTTACAGTTTCTATTGTGTTCGAAACATAAATAACTTCCTGGTTGAGCCACTGCATAAAAAGGTCTAAGAACTCTACTTAAGACCCATCTATACATTCTATGGGAATAGGTAAACCTACATTATTGCTAAACAATTCTAAGAAAACCATAAAATATTGATTAATTTTCACTTTCGAAAACTTGACTACTGTTTTTTATTTTTCTTAACGATAATCACTTATTAATAATATAACAATAATTATTTTTAAAATAATGAAATTAATTAAAAATATTTATAAAAAATGCCTTTTAAACTTTAATTACCCCGTTTCTAAAGACAAATTAACCATTTTTCGATTACACCTATTATATGTACCTACAAATATACTTTTTTTTCATTTCATATCATTCTAATGAAGTTGCAAGCTGTTTAATTCTTACTTTCTACATCAGGCTTTCTCCCCCATTTTTTTTGCGCAAAGTATATATACTATATAAGATAATGTATCATCATTATTCTTCTTATATTCCTGAATAATTTCAATCCAATAAGAATTATAATAAGATTACTTATATTCCTATGCGATTTATGTACAATTAATAAGCACGTAATAAGAATAAACAATTATTATTAACGTTATATTATACTTATCAAGCATTTAAAGATATTGATTTATTTTTATTTATTATAAATTAAACAATAACTAGTAAAATAATCGTAAAAAAATATCCCAAATGCCATGCACAATTGCATTTATATGTAATTTATATCAATTCAATATGCTTTTCAGTATTTTTTCTATATTCATAAAAACTAACAACCAACAGGTTATAACATACTCGTTTTTAATAGTTTTACATAATAATATGGTTTTTAGTATACAAGTATATTTATACCAATCTTGATTTGTTTAAAATAAATAGAAACAATATAAATCTTATAATTTAATTAGTTGTTAATATATTTTTTGTAAAAGACTAAAGTAAAATTTATTTTAAACTTGTGTTCTTTAATTATTTATGTTCAACTATACAATATTATCTCTAATAAATGACATTTATTAGTGTATAAAATTCAACTATTTATTGTACTTATTCAAATATTGTACATTTAATGGATTATCATCCATATTATAATACACTACTATAATAATTGTTAATTTTTATAATGTGCGATTTCTAATAATAAAGAATAAGTATGTACTGTTTTTTTATGATATAGAAATGTGTGTTTGAATTTTAGAATAAAAACAAATTTATTCTATATTTTAATTGTATGAACTATAAATATTATAATCAACGTAATCTTTAAATAATCAAAAATACCAACAATATATAATATTACATTTTATGTTTCTTATCTGAAACTGACTGAAACGGTTGTACAAAATAATCTATACACACAGTTTTTAATAATAACTTAATTATTTCAATTATTAAATCACGATTTGTTTTTAATTAAAACTACAAAAAATAAATAAGTAAATAATATATGTTTTGTAATGTACACTTTATCAGGTTATTTGCTAAATTATTTTTAACAATTAAATAATTAAATCATTTTTAATGTGTCTTGTCATTCAAGTTTTGTGATATGATTATATTTTGATCATTCTTAACAATAAATCATCTTTAAAAAATATATCGCTTTGTATAGTTTAAAATTATTTCTTTTTTTATTGCTTAATAATATATTATTACATATTATTTATGTAATTCAATAATTTCCCTTCTGTAAATTGTACTATTAAAAAGTATTTTTAAAGTAAATGTTGTCTGGAATACTGACTAGGTATATACATACGATTGTGTTACAAGTCAAATCTAACTCTAGTTTACCTAGATAACATGTATATTTTAAAATTAACTTACATTAGAAATATTATTGTAAATAATGTATGTTATTATAGGTAGTAAGTACCTAAGACTCTAACCATGTTTTTATGAGTTATACTTAAAGTGACGTCACTCTTAATTTATGCTTTCGGATTTAAAATGATTTGTATGTATATTGCTCTACGGCAAACGAAATTGCTTTTATTATTTTCTATTAGCCTTGGTAATATTTCCTTTAGGCCTCTAAGAGTGCAAAAATATCAAGGTCAAGTTGGTTAAATACTCATGTTTTTTTAATCTCGTGTTTTTAAATTATACGTATACTTTTTTTTACAAATTCGAATATTACAGAATATAGAGTAATTAGGATTTTTTCACTTAATTTTTACTATAATGTTATGTATTAAATAACTCAAAATATAGTTTAAATCTTTAGATGTTGAAACCCAACTTTAATTATCAGAAAATCAATATTGTATTCAAACTAACTTATCTTAATTTAAAAAAAAATTTCAAAAAAGGCAACTATTACATATTACACGTACGATTTAATAATAATAATTAGTATCTACTATCTACTATCTAGTAACATTGTAATAAGTATTGATAATTTTTGTTAAACTCGATAATATAAAAAAAAAAAATGTTAGAATATGGTTTTTAATTATACTTACACATATATGTCAACATGTATATTTTAAGGAAGTACTATGAAAACAATGATATTCTTCTACTGTTATTAGTTCTCAATGAAAAAATATGTATGATATATATTTTATATGTCTAAATTTAAGCAGTAAATACAAATTATATATTTTCATTTTTCATTTTTTATAAATACATTTTCACTGTATGGTAAAATATTAAAAAATTTCATAATATATGACACACGATAAAATGGTTAAAAATTAATAGAATAAAACAATTCGAATAATTGTTAAAATATTTATTTATCAATAAAATATTAACTAATTAAGATAAACAAAATGCTAGTGAATAATACTTCATATTTTAAAAATCGATGAAAAATAATTCAATGTCGGTTTTTACATTTAAAAATAAAGGTTTATTTTTATATTAATATTTAAATGTAATAATATTATGTAGTTATGTAGCATATACCACGAATTTTACTAATAACTGATGTAAAAATGATTGATTTTTATATTTTGTTTAAATGGATTTTTTTTTATACTAATACCGTTTTGGTAATAAGTATATAGGTATGTTTTAAATGACACAAATATATGATAATTTTACTTTACTTTTGGTTTGACATTCGTTTTTCCGCATATAAATATAAAATATTTTCTAAGCAAGTATAATATGCTAATAAACTTAACTTTACAAAACATAACATCGATTACTCGTTTCAAGTCACGGTCCTAATAAAAAATATTAATTATGTATAAATATGTATATATATTATATTATATAAGCGAGTACTTACGTCTTACAGTAGTGTTGATATTTAAATAATTGGGAGTCCTATATTTTTAACTCAATAAACTAACAAGATGTATCAGATGAAATATAAGGCTTATTAGTTATTAATTATTATAAATATCAAATTATTTATTATCTAAATTTATTTCTTCTGTAGGTTTTTATTTTATAGTTTTCTATTACCAAATGTATGATTAATGGTAGATATGTAAATATTTGTTAAATAATTACTCTAAAACACTCAGAATCTATTATTAGAAGTATGTAAATATAGTTTGCCTTATAGCTAATAATGTACTTGTTAATTATACTTTACTCAATATAAATTAATAGTAAAATATATTCAATTATTGTATGTACCTAGTTATCGAATGTATTAATACATTCATGAAAAGTGTTTCGTTAAAGATTTTTTTTTAATTAATTGGAGAAAATGTAGTTTAAAGTTTGTAGATTTTATCCTTGTACCATTGATTTTTAATTTATTTGAGGTTAATTCAAAGTAATTACTTTGTAGGCCATACTCAAAAAACCTCAAAATATGTTTCAAGTATGCACGGCGTGTAAGAAATTCATGGCTATTGGCTATGCCATACTTTACAATACACTTAATTGATAAATTATAATTTAGGAAATATATTTTAGTTGTAATTATTAATTATCGTATGAATAAAGGGAAATAGTTTTTCTAAGTGTTATTAGATGTGAGTAAATACTAAATTGTACTTCGCAAAACTTGTTATACTACCCATATAAATATTATAAACAAATTATTGTTCTTATAATAATTAATATGTAAATATGATAAAATTTGATTATTTTAGTGTAGACTATTGGTTTTGGAATTACGAATTTCATTAGATTTAATCATAAACATGGATGATATAATAATATATGGGTAGACGTGACCGAATTTCATCATAATAATGTATTGTATCAATGGTCTATTCTGCAACAGATCAATTTTCTCATATCTTCCACTCTATCCATAGGTAAACGCTAAAACAATTTTGTATACAAACACAAAAGAGAATTACCTAAAATATTTAATTTACCTTGATATGTATCTGTGTGTATTATATATTATATATTCGATGATAATAAATAATAAGTGCATCTGTAGCTTAGATCTATGCAAACAATAATAACTAATAAGTAAAAACGTCGGAGTTATATACTAATTATACATTAGGTAGTTTTAAATTTTTTTTTATTTTCTTACGTCGATGTTAAAAATATTTTTATACACCTTATATCACCAAATATATTTATTTTTATAAAATAATTTTACGATTTACTCAAATAAAATATAAGTCGAATTAATAATATTGAATACCTAATATACATTTTCGTAAAATCACTAACTCTGAGTTTTACTAATTCTTATAAAATGAACGATTACCATTAACTGTAATACTTATCCATTAGATTTCTGTCGGAATTTCCATTTAATAGCGTGAAATCGCGTAATATATTGTTAATGATACAACTACTCGTATAATACTGCACAGACGTTTTAAAGAGTCGCGAGAAACCTTCTCATATTTTCTATGAGGTCGACTATGTCGAGAAACTGTTTTATAGCGATGAATTTTTATTTGAAAAAAAAAACCACTGAAAAGTATATAGTTGATATAAGGTAGTAGTGACGATACAATTTGAACGTTTTGAAACCAAGAAATTTTTCCTGAAAATTGGATGGAATTAAATTATATTCCGTTATATTATATTATAATCGTAAAAAAAACAAGTGACGAATGAGTAATAACGATTACTAACTAATAAGTAATTACTAATAATTTATTGTTGTGTATCGCTGGTATAAAACAATATGAAATGTGCAGATGAATGAATAATTAGTATAATCGACAGTAAAGGTTATCTAGGGCTTTGGCAATCGAGATAATAAGGTTATTAAAATAATAACAGCCGTCTTATAGTTTTGACATTTTCCGCTCAATACGATTTCGTCGTCTTTGTAGTACGTAGTCGTCCGGCTGCGCTACAGTAATCATCGTGGTCCGTGGCGTTTCGGACCCGATTATGTGAGTGCATACCTCCTATAATATCGTACCTACCTTTATTATTATATAATCTGCAATATTATTACAATATCATGTACCTAGTTTAACGCGCGTCACGTATTATCTAATCGGCACGACGATGATATTATTATCTGCATATCGCCGGTAAGTGGTATTTTTTGACAAAACAATTATCGATTATTTTATATTTTTATACTGACCGTATAGCTATATACAACTTAACATTATAATAATAATTAATTAACAATAATAATTCAATAATAATCACACGTTGCAGCAGAATATACCGCGGTCGTGCGAGTGAGTGAGTATCGAGTGTGTTGCGTGCGCGAGCGTTCGTTTTTGCGTGTGTGCGCGCGCGATTACAATCTCCCTCTAATTTATGCAATGGCAATAATAATTCGCGACGTCGGCGGCGGTGGTAGGGATATTTAGTGAACCAAGGCAGAACGGCGCGGCGGCTGCGGCAACGGCGGTGGCGGTGTACTCGGCTGTCAGTGCCGATTCTGTGGAGTGTCTGCGCCAACCGAAAAAAAGCACAGGTCCACACACGCAGACGAGAAACACGAATTAGAAAAAAAAAATTTCAATACAATCTTACACACACATACGACCGAAATTATTTTTTTTTTGTGTCGTCGAGTGGTTGACGACGACGGCTAGCCACTACGCTACAGCACATTACTGCGACGACGACGACGACGACGACGACGATACCGCCGAGATCGTGTCCCCGTACTCGCGGGTGTCCTGAAAATTGAATAGTAATAATAATATAAATTATTGTTATTATTTATTTTTTTTTTTATTTTTACTTTCCGCTGTGTGTGATTTTTGTGCGTGTTTCCGAAGTGTGGTGTCGTGTGCGAGCGTTGTTTCTCAACTCGTTTCGGTGGCCGCGGACGACCGCAGCAGACGGACGCATGAATATCCGCGAATTTTCAACAATATTGTTGTTTCATTGTATTTAGTTTTATAATTTTTTTTTTGTTTTATGAAATACATACGTACGCGCGTTTATGTGTATATTTATAAATAGACACATATATTTTTATACTACGTATGAGTTCATCGTATACATAGATTAAATTCGTCGTGTACCTATATATATCAAGTCGCGAACAGACGAAAACAAATCATATCACTGAGAAGATATCCCAACTATATATATAACCGTACTGTTTATATTATTTTTATTTAATAATTTTTTTACACACATATAATATATTATATGTTTTTATTTTGTTTTAATACGCACGTCCAATGTAAAACTCTCTATTTTGTTTTCAGGGCCCGAATACAGCCATTGAGCCACCGGCGCGTTAGCAAACTGAAGACACTAGTCAACACTACTGGAACGCTAGGTGGCAAATCAGCAGCTGCATCAAAGATTGTTACAAGGAAGTAAGCTCTCGACAAAACACACACATTTTCATCCCCGTTGGTTTCAAGAATCTAATTTAACTTATCGAGGCCAAAAATTTATATTTTAATTTATGATAAAAAAAAATAATGATAAGTAATAATAATTTATAAAAATTACAAGTCGTCGTTTTCCCGAGAAAATAAGCTTGATCTGTGATAGTGTTATTTTTTATTTAAATACTTTATTTATTTAAGTATCATCATTATTGAGATCACATATAGTTTTCGTTTTTATTTTACTTTTTATTTCGCTTCGTAAAGTTATTGAGAAAACAACTAAAAAAATGCCTCAAAGTGCGGGCGTACTTACAAATTCTATTATGATAACTTTAATACTACTGATCAGTTCCTTGTGTGGATGTTGGAGTTCTGATGCGGATCAACATGTTTCTTCGTCTCCCACATGTGACAGGTAAGATAGGTCTAAAATGCCATTTTTATTATCTTCCATTAATTGCATCCATTTGGCACAGATGATTTAATTTTTAGTGTTTTAATTAGTATATATGTTTAGCATAAATATGATTTAAAAATTATCTCTTAGTTTCATTTTAATATTCTTAGAAAAAAAAAAAAAAACTCGCCGTATAAAAATTTGGAGGATAATAATGTTGATTGGCCTTCCTTGCGCGAGTTATTTAAGATTCCATATTTCGTTTGAACTCCTGCTCTCACTATACTTATTTCATAGTTATACTAGATTGATGAAAGTAATTTCGTAGATGAAAATTCCAAGTCCTTAAATTCAATCTTTCTAAATTCAAAAATATTTACACGAGTTTTTACGGATACAATATAATAATAATAAAAAAACATATGGATAAAGTTGTAGTCATAACTAAGATTCGTAAATTTAGCACGAATTCTAAAACTATTTAACATAATTCAATTTGTCAATCTCATTATATTTCCTACATAATACTATATTATACGATTTTCATATCATAAATTTTCTCCGTACTTCTTTGATATATCTAATGTTTCATTGCTTATTATTTTTATTTTTTTTAAGATTATAATAATAAACTTATAGAACAAGTAAACGCCATATTGCATAATTTATTTCTTTTTTTGATAAGGATAAAAACAATATTATATCAGTAATAGTAGTCGAAAAATAAAAAAATCCACGCAATCTCGCCGAATAAATTTTATATAAAATCAACGACTTGGCCTGTTTACCCCCTCCGGGAGATCCCGGGACGCCCTGTCTGGTAACTTTAAGTTGTTTTTTTTTTTTTACTTCTCCTTTCTAAGCGATCTCTGCCTATACATTATAACTTGTTTAATACGAACCAGCTCCCGCATTGAATTAAAATATTAATTCAAGGTTTATATATGATATTTATCTTGGCCGTCACTTATTTTTAGTGTACTAACCATTGAAATTTCAACTCGAAAATTATACATAAATGTATTGCAAACACGTTCTCAGAGAATTCTGTAGTGTGGCCGTTTTTTTATAGATTTATACGCACAGTTTTGTAAAGATAATTAAAATTATTATTTTTTTCTTCAAAAAATTCCCAATAATATTTGGTAGGTAGTTATAATATAACTATTAAGATGAATTCGTATTTAATCTGCTCTCCTTGTTGTCAAATCACGTACGTAGAACTTGTTTAATTCCTGACGTCACCACATAATATTATATGAAGCTTGACAATATATTTTCTAAAATTAATCTTATGTCAGTAAAATGTAGAGTAATTATTACTCCGTTTTTTGTTTCGTAGTTGCTATTTTTGCCATTATTGTTTGTACCGCACGTTTTTTTTTTTTTTTTTTTTACTTACAATGTGCACTATTTTTACATTATTTATTCTATTCATATTATAATATTATTAACTCCGCAGCTTACATAACGCATACATTTTATTATTTCTGCACAAGTCTTACTAGAGAATGTCTCAACAGATATATGATTAATAAAAAAGAAATACAGAAATACATAATATAATATTTATCTTGATTATTTAATTGCTGTGCACTTTATCAGGAAAAAATCTAATCAGGTTTTTCTTTATCTTGTATATTGACTTACCGTAAACTCGTACTAATAATACTTTATGGAAATCATTTTTATTAAAAGTAGTTATATAGGGTCAAAGCATTCGAAGCTTGCACATTCCTTTGTTGGATTTTTAAAAGTTTTATTCCACTATTGTATACTTTTTGAGTGATCCATAATGAATCATCAAATGTTAATCGTAACAAGCAAATTTAACTTTTAAAGGCTTATTAAAGAATTTCGTTACAAAATTACTTATTTCTTTTGCTAGATAGTTAAGTTTTTGTGGCGTGATTTCAGGTCCCATCTATTTATACCATTTTGCTTTTTTCCTATACTATCGTATTCACAAAAAGTTTGGCAAGATTACAAAGATTTATCCTAGTGTCGGTAGATTTTTCTCTCAATCTTATGTCATTCAATTTCCTGCGGTCCACTACATTGAAAAAGAACCACATGATTCGGTACATTTATGTTCCTTATTTCAACGATGACAATATTGCGCTTTTGCTTATCAGCAAGTAACAGCAATAAGAATATCCCGACAATCAACGAAAAATCTGATCAGTAAAAAAAAAAAGAACAGCCATTTACTTAACAGTTCATGTTTTTCAGTTTTTATGTAAGAATTCTCAAATTTCGGGGTCTTGGACGCGCGACAAAATATGAAAGCATACACCAAAGTAGCTATACGTAAGCTAAAACAAAAATATTTGTTATTACGCCAGTCATCCATACGTGTGGTATTTATCAATACAATGATATGGCTTTATGGATAATAATAATTTTTACCTTTTCTCTCTCTCTCTCCATCATTCTCTAAATTCAATTTAATGCTAGTGAATAGTCGCACAGCGTAGTACTATTTGAAAGTGAATTGTGTAGGTCAAATTATTCGAAATCGGTTCCATTGATTAGTGTTCGGTCTATTAGTTCCAGCGATCATAATAAGTTACGTTTATGACTGGCTTATTATTATTATTATTATTATTAGGTACTATTAATCGTATAATACAAATTCTACTGCAGTACCAATATGGCTATATTATACGACGTATTATTTACCTGCGCGTGCCAACAATCTTTTTAAAATCTGCACACGGTCTTATCGTTCGATATAGTATATTTACATTTGTACACATTATATATTATTATTGTTATATTAGCTATTACCATCTACATGCCTATGTTATAATAACAATTTTTGTCATTAGCTTCGCGGTGCGTTCTTCCAGAATATAATAGTATATACTTAATATATATTTTCAATCTCAGACGTTTGTTGTTTTACGTTATTTTTGTTTCACGGACCTAGGATGTAGGTCATGAAAAAAAAAACACAATAATAATTGTGTGTGTACAAATTATATTCGTATGTACTGTTATTTATTATTCGTACCCGTGTCTGTATGTGTTTCGTCTTGTGGCGCGCGCGACATAGGTAGTGTCTAACGAAATAGCTGTGTAAGCTGTGTATTGGCAACCCGTCAATTACTCCGTGTGCGTGTGTGTGAGAAAGAAAGATAGTGACAGAGAGACCAGAGTTACTTATACCTATACGTATGGCCGATTGCCTCCGCCATCATCGTCGACGGGCAACAGTGTTCTAATCGGTGTCAATGTCAATCAAATCCGTTTTTATTTACTTGTTCTTCAATTATCGTGTTTACGCGCTAGTGGAAATGTAATGAGAAACAGAAAAATCGTTTTAAAATGTTCCCGAACCGGTACAATACGTATGAAATTATATAATAATATAACAATTCATTTCGTAGGTTAATTCACCGACGTGTACGCATCGCTAACACCTATTATTATATATAACATAATATGTACGTGTACGTTATACATAGTTTCTATGTGGTACACTATAAAATCGTTTCACTGCTCAAACTGCACAAATTGCTTTATTGGATGCGTGTGCACACTAACAGTCGTTTATATTTCAATATTATATATTATTATTATTGCGTCATGACCATCCCCATCGAGAGCGTGACGTGACCTTACGTACATCCTATACTCGTAACCCGTGTAGCAGACGAACCATATTATTATGCAATAGCACACCTAGTGCCAATTTGTTATTGTTGGGTTTTTTCTTATTATTACTTTATTAACAGTGTATAAAACAACACAAGAGTGTCGCTAAAGTATATATATATATTCAGCCGACCGAGCAGTATGAGATGAGGACATTATAGATGCTAATTTAAAGTGTAAATTGTCTTTTATATTATATGCATGTGCATAGTACAGTTATCATTACCCAAATTAAGGTCATAAAATTTCCAAGACAATCTTGTAATAATTATCAGTGAATATCTAAACTTTATAAGCAATCAACCATTTACGTGAAAATGCGAAATGATGACGTGTCAAGGTCGCTCCAGACCTATGGCTAGAACATGTACATCGAAAAATAAATAATGGGTTATATTTTTGTGGTTTTTGAAAACTCGTAATTATAAACGAGACAATAGAATAATGTCACATAAATATTAAATTCTCATTGTCTAATTGATCATTAGTTTTCATATTTATCTGGAAAAAAAACGGTAACAAATCTAACAAAAATTATGATCATTAAGCAACGAAAAGTTTGCTGGAATGAATAAAATTTTTTCATTATATCCAATAGCAATATTGTTTTTAGAGTTGAGATAATAGAATAGTTCATTCCTATCTTTAAAGTTACTGATCGTTATTCACTGTACTGAATCATTACGATGTTTACATTTTTTGTTTTATTATATAATGCATTTGAAAATATAGCTAGATATAACTTTTTCAACTTTTATCTTTAACCATCATTACCTACTTAAAATTTAAAAATGCTTAATTTAATTTTTTATTCAATTAAATAATTCTTTTTTTATAATGTATTCTTAGTGGTAAGTAATTAGTTGGCCATAACTATTGTATTTTTGTACTATAGCGTACTTTCCTTCTAATTGTTCTTAATGATACAAATTATTCGGGTATGAAAACTGTTCGAGTTTGCGTAAATTTAATACGATTCAAAAATTATTTTTCTCGAGGTAGTAGGCACAGACATTTTGCTTGAAATCGGATTGAAATTATTAACTGATTTGCATCTTCATTTACTGCAGCACTACCTTTCACATTTAATTGTGTATCACAACTTTATTACGTTATTTTTTGTGTTTATGCACTTTAATAATAAATGTTTAAAAAAAGTTATCAATTAAATAATGTTCGTAGATAAACAAGTATATTATTTTATTATTTATTTGTTTATTTTATAAAAGAATTAGTAAATTATTGTTTAAAACAAGATTATAAATCTGTTTATATGATTTATTTAGTATCAAATTATCCATTTAAATATTGTGTTGTGAAATATGTCCATACATCTAAATCAACATTGATTTTAATTGTATGGTAGGTTCTAATAATAATAATTGTCGAGGTTCTTTTACTTAGAAGTTGGTATTAGACTTAATTTCTTTTATCGAATGTATTTTAATTACATACATTTTGGAACATTGTTTTTTGCAACAAGCCCTTACTTTACAGATTAATGTATTGTTTTTATAGTAGGTACCTAATACCTATTGAATATTTTTTTATTGGAAAATTGTAGACGCCTATTTAAAGTTTAATGTTATTTCTTAGACATAATTAAAATAAACTATTCATTATCTATACATATGATGTGTAGTAATTTAGATTTAACAATAAATGTACACCCATAACTTTTAGTTTTACTTAGTATCCCTTATTTTTTCCTATATTAAAATTAAAAACATTTTACTAAAAATATTTAAGTTTAACAATATCGAGTTTTGAACTGTTTATCCACTTGATCTAAATTTTTATACTATACGTCTATAAATATATATGGAACTATATGTTAACTGTTGATGTATTAATGTATTATTAATGCATTTCTACATAATTTTTAATGAACTATTTCGTACATCAAAATATCAAGTAATGAAAAGTAATAAACTTGAATGTTTTTAATTTTAAGCTTTCAGAACGAAGAACTAGAGTATTATGTAGCAGTAATGAACGATGTATTAAAATAAAATGATTTCTACATTACATTCGTCGATACTCAAAGTTCTCAACTCATTTAGTCAAATCATAGTTAGAAAAATTTTAGTAGAAAATGTACACAAATTAATAATGTTAGGTGAATAAAATTTTTTATTTATTTACTCGATAATAGGTGTAGAACAAATAATAATTTATCGAGTTACTTTTTTGTTTGACAGGATAGTATTTTAACCATTTTATTAATTAAAAGTAGTATGTTTCTGATAAAGTGTACTTTATTTTACTTGGTCTCAGTTAATTAGATACCTTAATAATTTTCCTTACTTTTATGCAAGGACATTGTATACATTTTCACGCATTTTTCAGTTGTCGAAATCACACTAAATTGAAAACTGTGACGATACTTTCAATGACACGTGTCCTTGTAATTATAGTGTTAATGATTGATAGGTACTTTTAAACTCAAACTTTAAGAGAGATTATCTTCAAAAATTACTCGAATTTAAAATAAATAAAAATAGTAATGATTTAAAAAAGGTCATTTAAATTTAGTAAGAGTGAATATTATTAAGGTATAATGAATAGTAAGCTAGTAGAATAATTAAAAATATTGGAATTCAATTTTGTGTATATAATAATTAATATGTTTTTATTTCAGTAATATTTATTGTTATGGACCATTGCTGCATGCGATTCAAATGTCTAGCATATTCCCGGATTCGAAAACGTTTGTTGATATGAAAATGAAATATTCACCTAATGAGACCATGAACATATTCTTGGAAATGATGAAAAGGACAGGACAAAGGCCATCAAAATTAGAACTGGAGATTTTCCTCAATGATACTTTCGAGAAAGAAGGTAGTGAATTTGAAATTTGGGATCCCTCCGATTGGAAGCCAGAGCCCAAATTTATTAGTGAAATTAAGGATCCAAATTTTCAAGAATGGGCTAGAGGTTTACATTTACTATGGAAACTGCTCGGTAAAAAAATTAAAGATGATGTTCGTTTACATCCCGACCATTATTCGATTATCTATGTCCCATATCCGGTAATCGTGCCCGGTGGCCGGTTCCGTGAATTCTACTATTGGGATTCTTACTGGATTATTAGAGGTCTGTTACTATCTGAGATGTATACTACAGTCAAAGGAATGCTTAGCAACTTTTTATCAATTATTAACACCTACGGTCATATTCCAAACGGCGGTAGAGTTTATTATGCCATGCGGTCTCAACCTCCCATGCTAGTTCCAATGATGAAAAGTTACATCGAGGCTACAAATGACACAATTTTCCTCAAAGAAAATGTAGATATACTGGAAAAAGAATTTAGCTATTGGATGTTAAATCATACAGTAGACATAGAAAAAGACGGAAAAATGTACACATTGGCAAGATATAAAGATTCGTCAACAGGACCAAGGCCCGAATCATACAGGTATTAAGTTTTAAATTTCATAGAAGTTAATTTAATTTGAATCTATATGTTTTTAAAATATTAATTGAGGTTACAAATTATTTCTTATTGAATACTATCAAAGAGGAATTAATAGTTCCTGTTTTGTTATAATTTTAAATTTTTTCTGCAGTAATATGCATAATTATACTACTCATTTGTCTACAAATTACAAATATTTACTCCTATTCACTAGTTATTAGTACCTACATTTTAAATATGTATAATTTCATAACGTTTTGTATTTTTACAGGGAAGATATCATGAGTGCACAAACACTAAAGACCGATAACGATAAAGAAAATTACTATTCTGAACTAAAGGCCGCTGCGGAATCTGGGTGGGATTTTTCCAGTAGATGGTTTATTCTAAATGGAACAAATAAAGGTAAATAACTCTGACTAGTATTTTATCTATTATTTATATTCAGTGCTCGACTTGGCAAAATTAAAGTAGGGGGACTCTGTAAACTTTTAAAAAAAAGAGCGTCCCCATTACTTTTTAAACATTACTGGGCCTCGGGGGCTACGCCCCCACACCCCTTATTCCCTCTCTTTAAATATATAAAAAATATTTATAAATTATCAATTACAAAAAAAAATTACTGTAAGTATTTTATTGTATATTATAGTTATACCTTATTAAATGTTACAACAAACTTAAAAGTAACTAAATAAAAAACAATCCATTAATTACTTATTTAAATAGTTCCATAAATTATCATAAATAAATAAATGGTCAAAACTATGTGTTATCACGTGCATCGATAAAATTGCAGAATGATACAGCATGCCAGCGTTCCGTACGTTCCCTTTATAAATATAAGTAAAGGTACGCTTAAATTTCTGAAAAATTAGTTGGTATACTCCGTCCCCCTGCGTCCCCCCCAAATCGAGCACTGTTTATATTTTCAATAACGTTTAAAATCGTCCACAGTGTATTGTGTATTGTGCTTCCCGTGTTTGCTTAATTATGACTAAAAAAAAAAAAAATTATCACTGTTACTGTAATAGTAACAACGAAATTTATATAGAAGACAATGAAATAAAAGCGCAAAGTCATACATTTATTACAATAGTTTTGGGCTCAGTGTACTGACTTTATCTGTACTTAGCACTACCGGATATTTTTTCTTATATACCTCAAGGTTATAATAGGTATATGGTTTTTCTTTTCTGATTATTTATTTATCATCATTAATTTTTTTTTCTAAAGTAAATTTTTTTTATAAAATCATGACTTGGTCAACCATGACCTGTGATCTCCATTAAGATTCATATCTAGGGACTTTTACTTTTATTAATTTATTGCTGTTAAATGTAGTATAATTTTCAATTTTTTCTACTATTATGTATATAGGTTTCTATAGGAAATTTTTGTTCATATTTTGCCCTATAGAACCTATGCAACGTGTACAGCGTGTCGGAAATGTAGTAAATAACAATACATTATTATTTGCCCGTAGCGTAAAATCTATTGTTTGAAAAATAAACATTATATTATTAAATAGTTGTTTAAATTAGTAAAAAATCCAGTTTTGCTTTGTTTTGTTTTGTAAATACTTACAAGTATAGTCATAATAACAATTAACAAACAAATTAACTTCCAAAAATTTCTAAAAAATCGCCTGTAAATTTATTTTACCTACATAAAATAATTTAAATGAGTAACTCATGAAAAAACCCATAAAATGTGTTAAACACTTAAACAATCATAATATTATATCGTTAATTTTTTAATAGATTTATAAATTTTATTTGAACGTTTGTGGCGCCTTAAACATATTATTTAATTATTACTATATAATATATATTTATACATTTGATCCAAACCAGTTGACATAAAAAAGCCTTATAATTTTAAGTATAGTAAATTTTACTGAAATTTTATTACGATTTCATTCGAAGTATAAATTATAAACTAAGTATTATAAATTATAGTATGTTTCATCACATTATATATTAAATATTTTCAGAAAATGGTCAAAACGCCTTTTAACACTCTGTATTATCGCATATATTTTAAACTTTATACATACACTATGATAAAAAACCTTGAACATATGAATTTTGAAACAAAATATTTACTCTTCAGTCTTCACGAAAAAAAAATATTTCATTTAACGCTTGATGTCTAAACGCTTTTCCTTACTTTGTCAAAGCGTGTTATGGGAAGGAAGTATAAATAAAAAGTATAGAAATAAAAATGTTTGTCAAAAATTTAATTCATATTATTTTAAATTATCACGTGTTTTAAAATAATAATAAAATATCACGTATTTAATAAAAAAAAAAATAGTAATGATTATAAAGTTAAATATCTTTTAATTTTAAATTCTGTGTATTAATTTCAATAACTCATTTTGATTTGATTTTTAAACTAAAAATGTTTAGGCACATACAAGGTATTAAAATTAAATAATTTAGTTAAAGTAAATATTTGAAGTAATAGGTATATTAACTATAATATGAGTAAAGACAACTAAAACACACATACAAGGTTTAATTGGTAAATAAAATATATTAGTTTATTAGTTTATTAGTATATCATAAAATATAAACGTAGTTGTATTTCTTAAATTTTTTGAAAAAAATGGGAGTTAACAAATTAAGCTTTGATAAAAATGAATAGAAAATATTTTTTAGGTAGGTAGCGCGTCATAAAGTGAATAAAGCTTATAAATTGTCATGACCTTGAAATAGGCTTCTCTGTATGTATGTTCAATTAAAGCTTGTATTGTTAGTCAACAATTAAATCAGGACTAGGTTCACGGTTGGTGGTTTCATTAATTTTATTAACGTAGGTATATCGCTATATAAGTAGATATATTACATTTAGTTTATAAGCGCTTCTATAATAAAATAACTTTTTACTTTAATTTTTTATAAAGGCTTAAACCAAATTGAAAGTATTACTTAGTACAGAACTAAATTTAAGTTATAAATATTTTAATTAAATTAAAAACCATTGTTAATTTACTGAATTACTATGACATTTAAGTCTATATAATGTCAGAATGTCAGTGATTGTAAGAATAATTACCAGTTTACTAAACGATGTAGATTATTTTTTTCTTTTTATATACGATTTCATTATATAAAATAATAAAATTTAATATTTAATTTATTAGGTCTGAAGTTTTCATTTGAAATACAATTGGATCTATAAAGTAAATGTTTCTAAATCATTACTGCGCATGTGTTTGCCACATGTATTAATGTCTCGTAAATGAAACTAAAGCACTTTCATATCGATAATATATTATACCTACATACTATATAAACAGTAATGTAACATAATGTTAATTGTTTTCAATACATGTATTATTTTTGCTAAAAATATGTCCATAACAATGTGAAACATGAATGTTTTTATTTTATTTGTACCTATCTATTAACATTTAATACTTAATGATACCGCGTTTGATATAGTATGATATTTCAATAAATAAAATATAATTACTTCATATCCGGTCGAGATAATCAATGATTTTCATAATAACTAAGTCGTCTAGAAAATGATTTTATTTAATTACTTATTATTTTCTATCTATTTTGCATATTATAAAAAAAAATAATGTTTGAACGCAATGATGAACAAATGTATAAGCATCTAAGTATAATTAGATGTGTATATCACAATAGCATTTGTGGATAAGGGCTCAAAAATCTTAAAAAGTTGCACTTTATTGAATAACATAGTCGTGGGGCCAGGATGCATGCAAACACAAATACAATAACTGATGTCTGATAGCATTGTATTATTGCAGGAAACTTGACCAACCTAAAAACACGATTCATCATTCCGGTTGACTTGAACGCTCTGGTGTATTGGAACGCCAAGATACTGAGTGACTTTTACCGGGAGTTGAATGTGTCCGACAAGGCTCTAAAATACGAAAACATCGCAAATAAATGGATAGAAGCAGTGACGGCGATACTGTGGCACGAAGAAGTAGGCGCATGGCTCGATTATGACATGTTGAATGAAATCAAGCGAGATTATTTTTACCCAACCAATATATCGCCGCTATGGACAGGATGTTATGACCCAAAGAAAACCGATGACTTTGTGTCTCGAACGCTTAAGTACTTGGAAAAAACACAAATAATGAACAACCTGGGGGGCATACCAACTACCTTGGAGCACTCCGGTGAACAGTGGGACTACCCAAATGCGTGGCCCCCTCTCCAGTACATAATGGTCATGTCACTGGATGCTTCAGGCGACAACTGGGCCCAGGACTTGGCGTTCGAAATAGCTGAGCGATGGATGAGGTCCAACTACAAGGCATACAACGAGACCAACGCTATGTATGAAAAGGTAAGTTTGGGTTGGTGGTTGAAGCAGAAAAAATTAATATTATTAAGTGGAGGAGGATACTATGCAGTATACGAATTATTGTTTTATATTAATATGTTATACTTTTATTTAAACTTTTTAAATTATAAATTGATCATTTCCGTTCACAACAATCATAACCAACAATACAGATATATAAATGTTTGGCTACATACGAAATGAGTCCTAATATAACCTTTTATGACCAATTAAGCCTCTTGAAATTTTAGGTATAATACTAATTAAGTCTTAATACTAGTCGAGTCTCGTCAAACTTAAAAAAAAAAACAGTTTCCTTCCAATTTAGCAGACTATACTGGTGAAAAATTATGTGATAAACATTGTATGTATTCATATACTCAAATTGAGTCATTTTCTTTGATTGTAACAAAAATTATAATAAGGATATCATATAATCGTGTCCATACCTATACCTATATTAAGGCGCATTCAGATGGAACAACTTTTGATGAGCCACACAGCTGCGGGGCAAAAAAGTGACAATAACATATATTTTAATGCCACATGGCATATTTACCGCTGTGTCTGGATGATTGATTTTATATTTTACTCAAAATAATCCTCGGACTTAATTAGTATAATATTATATTCCATGTGTACCCGGGACTCA
This sequence comes from Aphis gossypii, assembly GCF_020184175.1. NCBI lineage: Eukaryota > Metazoa > Arthropoda > Insecta > Hemiptera > Aphididae > Aphis > Aphis gossypii. The sequence continues at coordinate 9,024,580 of NC_065533.1, read as the reverse complement.
ATTACTTAGTATACAATTTTTTTCCCGTTCGGGCATAAGGACTCAATTAGTATACATCGATATATTTCCAATAAATATTTAAAATAGCTATAAATATAGATGTACGAACACACTAATTGGTATGCAAGTCGATTATTAAGAATAGTATAGCTGGTGGATGGATCTCACGTGAAATGTAGAAACAGTAATTTTTTTCAATACACGCCACTGCGTCAGAAAACTAATTATGCTAGTTTAATTAATTATATTTTCGTGTATACTTAATACTCATTCACCATGTGTTTCAACAGTATGATGCAACCGTACCTGGAGGTCACGGTAGTGGAGGAGAGTACGAGGTGCAGCTAGGCTTTGGCTGGACTAACGGTATAATCCTTGAGTTCCTGCAGAAGTATGGATCCAGGGTCACGGCTGAAGACAAGTTCATTGAAGCACCGCAGACCAGCGCCAATATAGATGCCAGCAGAAGCAGTACTGACTACAACACCAAGACCGTATCTTCAGCGACGCAAGTCATGACTGCCACGCTTGCGATACTGGCCACGATATCGGCCGGATGCATAGGGTGAGGTGAGTGTCATTTATCATGTTTGAAACTTATTTTTACTTCTCAAAAAATATTAAATATATTAGCCGAAAAAACCCATCACACTAGCAAATAATGTAAAAGTTGTTCCTGAAATAATTACACTGTTGCTTTTTATTTACAATTTAAAATTCTACAGAATAATTTTTCTATAGTTTTTTCAATTATTTATATAAATATCTGAAAAGGATGCCCACATATATTTATAGCTACTTATTTCTGTTTACTAATGTACAACGTATAACATTTACAGTGCTCAGCAACTTATATACGAATAATACTCATAATTCACTAAATAATTATAAAACCAACATAAAAACAAATATAATATTCTTACCTTTAAGTTTTATAATAGGTTTCACTCTAATATTTGAAGCTTACAACACAGAATTGATTTCACTGAATGTAAATTGTTATATTATGTTATGTGTTTGTGAGACAGAGGCAAGTAGACATAATCCGTATACCGCTTCTTGATCATCCTAGTAGCAGTAAAAAATAAATTGACTTAAGTTAAACAACAGTTGTCACGGAGAAAATAGTTTCTTCGTTTGTCGGGAATAAATAATCTTTACAAGGCCGTCTCCAAAGGCAAATAATGGAAGGGCTAGATCTATCAATTTGCCAACTAACATTTTTTTAATGTATAGGACCTTAGGAAATATGTTAAATTTCCTTCGATTTATAGATCATTTTTGTTAATATTTTATCATAATTTATAATTCATAAAATAACATAATAATCGTACTTTTAGATAAGCACATGATTAAATTTATAACTAAACATTTTTTGCTGGTAAACTATGTATGGTATAGTAATATTATAAAACATATTTATATTTTCTACAGTTAACAAATTTAAAAAAAAAAAAAATAATAACTAATTATACAATAACATTGCTCACTATTCAGAAATTGTAACTTTGTAAGATCTAAGTTATCTAAGAAGACTTTTTTTGCATTTAAAATGATAAGGGAATTTAATTATTCATCGCACAAAAATATCACCGTCATTAAGGGCAAATACGAGTCCTAATAAATAATATGATGAAAACTGAAATAACAAATATGCTGTTAACATTGGCAATGAAACATTTGTTAATGGTAAAGACAGTAAAGTTTACATCTAATTACAGAGTTAATGATTTTCTTAGTAGATGAAATTTAGTCATTAAATACTAAATTGTGTGTATGGCCGTATGGGTATATAAAGAAATAAAACCGAAGTGTTAAAGTATTTTTATTTATTTGGTTGATTTGTTTTTAATTTTTTAACAGATAATATTGAATGTATTAAAAAAATTTTATCTATACAACTTCAAATTTAAAGCATTTAAAAAAAATGACCAATATTTGTTCATATAAAATGTTATTAGCTCAACACCTTAAAACAAATCAATAATATAAACAAAATGTTCCGCGACGAGCAATTCATAAATATGAGAACAATCGATTAAATTTCTGCTTAAACAATTAAAATCCAACAATTAAGAAGTGCTGTTTCAGAGAATTTATATCGAAATAATGTATTGATGTATGTACGATAATAATATGTAGTTTTTAATACTCGTGAAACATGTAGGCAGTTTTCATACGACAAATGTGTATATTATAATATATGCGTAGGCCCGCTAATAAAATAATTAAAATTAATGGTTTATAATTTATATTATTATGATGATTTTATAAAAATGTGTTCGTTCACCAGATAAAGTATACTTAGTGTGTCAAATGTCATCGATACGATTTAAATATTTTACAGGATATTATTTCATCAGCATATTATAATATACAATAATTAACTATTAAGCATTGAAGTTGCAACTATAATAATGATTATGAAGCGATTGTATACGCGATCACTATAGTTTTTCTTTTTCTACATAGTTAATAGTTTTTCTTCGATAGCGATTGCTCACTCATTTCATGACAATCATTACAATGTCTTATTACTACTGTCAGTTGTAATATTTACTGTTCTCTCATATTATGTTACACACCAGCTCTAGGAAGTATCTATTTTTAAAGATAGTTTATACGAATAATTATTGACATTTTTCATACAAATTGATCAACAAATATCAGATGGATGATTTCGAAACCAGTATTTTGAATACAGTTTGAACACGTGTACAAAATAGAAATAAAAATTTTAAAAATGTGTGCTGCTATAGAATATAGATATAAATTCGGGAATCGAATATTACTTGAACATTTTTGCCATCCAGATATATCTTATAATATGAACCTTACGCTCAACGTTCGAACCCTGCATACTCTCGACACTCAGCTCGAGTTTATTAAATCAATAAATGTACATTAATATATATTACGGGTCTACTATGACATTGGTCATTTCGAAATCAATCAATACAATTTATAAAATATAAGTTTATTATTATGTGCAATTGAATATTATAATTTGGTTTTAACAAAAAAGTTTTTGCATAGTTGCACTATGCCGCTATAGGTTAGATATTAGTATATTACTTAATTTTTTTTTTTTTGCTATAGTAGGTAGGTAAAGGAATATAATTTAATTATAATAAAGAGTAGAATCATAAAATTTAGCTTAAATTTGTTAACACGCAGCATTTTATTATCGTTTCGATTCGTGATATTTCAGATCCTACTCACGCTGTAATCTCTAATAATTTTATTTTTATATTTATTTCACACAAATTTTAGATTCTATTATCTTACATAATTGATTCTGTTGAACGTAAATTTGCTATGTTATTTGTTCATAAAAAATAGTCAAGGGTCACAACACGTGTAAGTATAGCGTTCTATTCGACTTAATATGTGTATAAGATTAGTTACGTATATTTCGTACAGCGTTTAAACAAACATAATAAATATAATAATAATAATAATAATAAACGAACAATATTTCAGACGCGCTTTACGACACTAACTGCTACACCAATAGGTACCTACAAATATTTCGTTGCGTATATATCGCGATTAGAACGTGTCTGTAATATACGGTCATAAGATAGCGTGGTATCGAAATGAGCACGTGCAATGTACAAAACTATAATATTATTATTGTCTAAAGACGTTTTCTCTCCGCAGCCGCGTAATAGCTGGTACCTACTTACCAGGTCTCGAGTTTTACATGTCCGTGGTTTTTGTGATTTAACAATGTTTCCGCGACAAAATATAATACCTAATATTCAATACACATACATATTATACGTCATATTACATATAGACCTATTTATTATTGTTTTAAATAGTCACGATTGTTGATATTTGCATATACGGACCCGAATTCACCAAAATATGATAACCCTTGAAAATACATTTTACTTTTTAAAGGAAATGTTTTATCAACTCTAATATGTATAGAGTTCATATAGTATTGTATTTTCTTATGACCTATACATTATATAGTTGAACGCGATTAACTCAAAACATTATTAACTCAAAATCGTCGATATGTACTTAAGGTACCTTTAAGTTTTCTCTGATCCATTGAATTTTTATTTATGAAAAAATCATGTTTAGTTCAACAGTTTCGTGGATAACTCGAATTGTTTATTTAATCGAAGTAGATCTGTTATGGGTCTATGTGTATTATTATCGGAAATACTGTGCATGCTATTGTAACAGAAATATAACTTCATATTTTGCATATAAAATATGTATGAAGGTACTCGTGATATGTTATAAAAATACCTAGGTATTCAGATGTAGTTCGGTAAGTTTTAAAGCGTTCACGGCACGTATATTGCAGTATAGAAGTAGGTACTTAATAATAACAAATTATCATAGTAGAAAAACGGTTATATACGATGACAAATACGAGATACTTTGTATATTATATGAAAATATTTAAAATACTATACTTATGCGGTTTGCTTACAATGTATCCAGATAGAACTTGTGCAATTGAATTTATATTTTCATTATGTTTATTTTATATAGGTATATAAGTGGTAGACACCTACTTAGTACTTACTATTGTTTAGTGTGCCGTTTTTATTGTTTATAACACGGAAAGGGAAAAAATAAGTCATTTCATTATGAATAAAACAATAACGAACAAAACGGTATGATATGCTCGTGTACGACCGATACCTCTACATGATATGGTACACATATTATAATATTATATTACACGCCATTTAATTTGACTATAAGATATCGTTGTTTGATGATAATGGAGCGTATTTCTGCAGTAGCATATGTCTAACACTAGACCCCATTATTACTCATTAGATTTGTATTGGTAATGCAGCCACAATTAAAATTAAAACCACAATTTGGTATTAAAATATAATAAAATATTTTTAAATTATAAATTCATATATTATTTTTATGTATCCGTATGGTATAGAGATCTGATTATACCTCCCCTATGTATGTATTGGTATTTTGTTGTACACAAGAATAAAAAAAATTGTATGTATCGTACTTTTAAACATTATTATTTACTATTTACAGGTATTTTAAAAACAAAACCAACTAATGTATATTTTGTATATTTTCTTTGTTTCAGATGTTTACAAGTTAAATTATGTAGTTAAATTATTATAAGAACATTCCCTTATGCAAAATCGGAAGGATCTCTTAATTATCAGGTCAGACGTATTTAACAAAGAGGTTTACTTAGTTGATCGTTAGTTTCTTTTATTTGTGCTACCACATTAGCCTAATTATTGTTTTTTTTTTGTTTTGTTTTGTTTTTTTTTTTGTACATGTGAGTTAGTGTTATGCTTTAATTTATTGGCACATGCAAGTTTTATATGGTAAAAAAAAATGAAAAAATTTACATCTAAAAAAACATTACCATTTGGAAAGACCAACTTTGAATGGATAGTAGATCCAGAAGTAGATCTAAAGTTTTAATCTGAACTTACTAGTGTTTTTATTATAATAATAATAATATATTAATTATTAACTATTATTAATTAATGGAGTTTAAGTTCCTTCGAGCAATCGCATTTCTGTGAATTCAACAAAATCAATTATAGAGTTGTTTGCACGGTATGATATTTGCTTGACATTTTAATTGAAAAATAAAGCAAAGTGATGTAATACGTTAAGATTTTATAAATTATAGTTTAACACGTTTTAGTGAGATTTAAACAAAAAACAAATTTACGCGCCTAATTCAGTCTAACGGGTAACAAAATGTGTACATGCCTCGTATAGTCGGTCTATGTGTTTCATTCTTTTTTTTCTTTAATTATTTATTATCGTTTTTTGATTTTTTTTTTAAGTTTATAATGTGTCCATGACATTTGTCTTATACATCTTTAAATAATGTATTAAATATTTAGGAATACTTCTATCTAAATTCGTTCTAACCACCCATTTAGAAAGACACATATAACTAAAAAAACAATATTATGTGGTAACGCATATAACTATATGTTTTTAATTATTATTCTTTAATAGGTAATATTATTTAAATGTATAACTAAGAATATTTTATTATTTATTTATTTATTTTTTATTTTATACTTGGCGTAAATTAATGTTAATATAAATTGAATGGTAATATTAATAACATTAAAAAAAAAAAAGCTTTTTCGTTTGTATGTAAAAAATATATTACTTCGCGTGATGTAAGACCATATCAATTACACAATGAATGTCACAGAAAACCACATAATTATTTCATGACAATAATAATAAATATATATAATATATTTAAATGATAAATTCATAATTATTTCAATTGCAATAAATAATTATAAACTCATAATAGGCATAAGTTAATGTCATTGTCATATTTTATACACATTCCATAATATAATATATTATAAATTATAAATACCTAGGTTTCTGTTTCTTGATTTTCACGTGAACGATATAATATTTATTAAAACTATGGTGCTGTGTAAGACTATATCGAAATAGTTGGCTCAAGTTAATTTTATTGTTATATAATTATTTTGTTTTGTTTTTAACATAACAGCTCTAGTGCAAATAAGGTTTTATTCGAAATAATTATACCGCTTCCAAGTAGTTCCTATACAGTAGAATCCTAGTAACTTTAACACAATAATATTAACAAATACATCGTCATTAATATTTTAACTCTGTTGTTAACATACATTTATATATATTTCACAAAATAGTATATTCAAATTTTATGATATAATAAACATTATGTGTATAATTTTATGGGTTATTTTTCACTTTCGCGCTGCAATCGAATCTAGTCAATAGCCAGTCATTTATAAGAACATTAAAACAGTACTGGCACGATTACTCCGTTAAGTGTAAATCTAAATAATCACCTAATAAACCTGTATACAAAATGTGAGTATAATAAGACGAGTAAGTGCCACCACTCACCTTTACGAAATAGAGAGAAGGGAGAAAGAAATTGTTAAAAATTCGAGTGCAGTGATGTTGAAAGGGAAAAATAATCTAAAATTTCGGACTTTATAAGTAGAAAAAAAAGTTAATTTTTTTTTATAACACGCATACCGATTTCATAATGTCGCCTTAGTAGCAGTTGTTTTATGTATACCACACGACACACACCACATAAACAAACTACACACACACACACACACACCACACACACCTGTATACACATGCAACAAGAACGATCCATGATTGTAGAAAGCAGCTTGACCATAAAAAACCCTCTCCTTTCGCTTAATTCTAGTTATAAATAATGTAATTCTTTTTTAATCGTTTATGTAGTTGACGTTGAAAGTTCATATATTTTACTACTAAATATTTTTATCTAATAGCACTAAATAATACATTTATTCAATTTAATTTATATAAAATTTTTCGTCACAGTTTATAATAATTACAAATATTATTTATTTTTACAACTTTTACTTATATATATTTTATACATACATACTTATATACAGTTTACAGCACACACACACACACACACACACACACACACAAATATATATATGTGTCTAATCCGTAGTTCAAAAACAAATTAATACCATTTTTATATCACCATGACATAAATATTGTTTCGTACTCCTGACCATATGATTTATCTTGCTGATTTGATGTAATACTATTATACTATCGAAACGTAAGCCAATTAGTGGGAATTATATCATGTGCAATTATTTAATAATTAATTATATCATATTTTATATATGTTATAAGAATTTTTTTATTTATAAAAGAGAAAAAAGAAACAGTAAACATTTTGCGCACCGATTTGTACCTGCTTGCTTTGTTACCATTTTTACTTTTAAATTTAATAATAATATTATATGCATCAACATTGTATGTATATGTGTATTATATATAATATATTATTCATATATACATATTATATTGTTTTATTTGCACTGTTATAGGCTTATATACATATATTTAGTTTTGTTTTCAATAATTTTATGCTAAACATGTTCATTAATCATCTTTTAAAAGTGTACCTATCCAATCTAATCTGTTAGTTATTATTAATATTATTATATTTTATCAAAAGCCTGTATTTTATAACGTTTTGATTAGTATTTGTAAGAGTTGGCTTTTGATTGTATTTTTCCCTCTTGTTTCTTAACAATACTTGTATGATAATTATTATTACTATTATTATTTTTATTATTATTACTATTATTATTTCGCTACTATCATTATCCATTATGGTTAAATAATTTAATTTAGTAGTTATAATTTATTAGAGAATGGATATACTTATTTATTTAACAATGTTGTACAAAACGCGATGCGATCACGTTGGTTCGGCTACCTACCCTTTGATATTGCATATATTATTAATTACTTATACCTACCTATACACGTGCTTGCGCGCGAGCGAGCATTACCTACATTGCGGTCGTTATATTCATATTATAATAATTGTGATATTAAAATCCGAACAATATTTACGTATAATAATTCTTGTACGTCATTTACCATTAAAGTTATATCCGTACGTATAATATTACGCATATTATGCGTGTGGTGTATTATTATTGTTGTAATATACCTAACGGCTAATAACCAGCTACCGAACCAACCGTACGTCTCATCGTATTTTTTTTTTTTATTATTATAATTATTATATTACCGTTAACAATTTTTTTTTCTAGTAAAGTTTGTTGTGTTTTTTTTCATTTTCACCCGTAACATAATAGTTTATAATATATTATATTACCTATATTAATACCAATGCATATTCATAATTTGTAGCGTAGTTTGGTCTGGCAATCGTACGAACGGGAAGTCGCCTGTAATAATATATATGATATTATTATAATATTGTGTGTTTAGCGAATCCCACGGACGTATTGTCGGACGTTTGTTTGTAGTCTCACAGTGACGTTTACCAAATAATTTTTATTGTATCATATAATAATATATGTATGTACATTGTACATATACGTATAATATTATTATTTGTACATTTATTTACTTTTGTCATCTAACTCATATCCTAATTCAAAACATTACCTACGGCATTTAATGTTTATACATACAGGTATAAATTTATACCTAAGTATACGTTTGTGTCAACATTTATAAATTCAAAATTAATATTATTATAAAAAATCATTGAATTTATTCATGTGCACACGTATTAGTGAGTGTCGTTGTATACAGGGCTGTGAATTAAATGCATTAAAAAAATTGCCAAATAGGTACCTATATGCTCTAATAATACCAAATTATGCAAAAATAACTATAGAAAATAAAAAGGCAAGATAAGTTTAATTTTAAACAAAATTTAAAAATACTCAAGCGGATTAAGGGTGACCAAGGGGGCACGGTTCGGGGGCCCATTTTATCTTCAAATTATATTTTTTTAATACGCTCAAAATAATTTAAAAAAAATAAAAATACTTTAATGGGTATTTAATAGATAATTAATAATTATTAAATAAAAATGCTTTAGTTACTAATACTGTGTTTTCTTTTTATTTATATAATTATATATGTGTGTAATAAATTATTACATAATAATTAATTTATATAGTATTGTATATATATATTTGTATAGTACAAAATTATACTATAATATACAGTCTTTAAAGTGTAGTGGTTTTGAAGTTAAAGTTGGAAGGGTGCTCACTAAGTTTATGGTGTCCTGAGATCCCATCGATCCCTTAATCCGGACTTGAAAATACTGGTGAATATATAAAAAAGCATTTATTCAATAATACAAATGATAACAATTACATAGTTTTTTTTATCAAATTTTCGATATAAAAGAATATAATTCTGTATAGATATGCGTAAAACATATTTTTAATGAACTAAATTTCTTCTTCTACAAGTAACCGCAGAAAAAAGCATGATGCAAATTCACAGCCCCGCTTATTTTTCCTATACCTACGAATGACGACATCATCGAAGAGTGATTAACATCATATACGATTTTGACCATGTGTTTTGCATTATAAATCATCGTGTTACGTTTACCTAAGTAGAAGTAATTTGATATCATAATACTATAATATTATTAGCGCTTCGATCCCGAGACATATATTATGCCTATACTAGCTGTAAACGTAACCAGTAGTGACTAACTACTGCGTATAGTATAATGGATTGAATACAACAATAACAATTTACCTATATACCTCCTATTAATAATAAAGTACTCCTACCTAGTTTTGTGCATGCTTAGTTGTTGGTGGGCAAGCACCATTGTTGTTTCGCGTAATTCAGGCTTAAATCATTTGCTGTTCACACGCGCACACATACTACATTATCGACATCATCCACAGGTAATATAACAATATTTAATTTATAATATAAACTATAAGTACCTAAAAAATATTATTTAATAGTCTGTTAGTATTTTAACATGACTTGTTTGTGTGTTATTATTTAATTATTTTTAATTTAATAGATATTATATACGATTTACCTAGTCTTGAAAATTACCATCGGTGGCGCCGTGACATTTCACAAAAATATCGTTAGACAAATAATTAATGAAAAACCACTCTAGTGCGCCGCGACTCGCAGTTATATCTAGTGGGGAGACCCTAAATCACCATCTGAGACGATGAGGTTTCTATATATATCGTAATATATATATAATGAATTCGTTTATTATTCATATTTCGGGCTAATTGCAATCAATCGATCAACAATAAAGAATAAAGCGTGTATTAATAAATAACGATTAAATTCAAAAACATTCTAGTTGTTTTAGACCGACGATATTTTAGTTGACAAATAATACGATTTATAACGAACAACGGGAAATGATCTTTTTCGTTCAATAGATAAATCGTTTTTTCAAATTTATTGTCGTAGGCGTTAAATTGATGTATATAGGCGTGATTTGGTACGGTTAATTGTCGTCTGTGAATAATAAGCCTAAGTGTGTTATCTAGTCCACGAGTTAGACCGCTCACAAATTACAATATAAGATTATTGCTATTGTGACCTGTGTGAAGGAGGGTAGGTTAAACAACGTTATAAAAAGAAACCACCCGACACCGATCACAGCTGTCAATTAACAACTTTCAGAACGACGATCACGTCCTACAGCTTTAAGTACGGCGCCACTGATCTACCGACCCAGTGCGAGGACGTATGGCCTGTTGAAAACAAAACATTATAGTGATCAATTTCAATAATAGTGAAAAAACTGTTTAACAAAGTATATACATTTCACGCATTCTCGAATTCTCGCTAATTGATTTTACGAACTGAAACGGCTTTAACGACTATATATATATATATGATAATTTCGAGAGAAACATACATAACACAATCAATCAAGAGGAATTTTTTTCGAGTGACCTCGAAGAAAAATCTTTATTCTAGAAACTTTTAAACAATACTATCCATCTGTTCACGAACGTTTTTCTTTTCGAAATAACCGTAGAGAGAGAGAAAGAAATTAACGAACTTCTTGTGACATTCGCTCAAGTCGATTCGATCATCACTTTGTATTATATGCATACAATTCTCTCTATCACACCATGATACTATTGGTTTCAAAACAAAATGGCGTTCGTCATCTATGTGTCTAGTTGTCGTTTAAGCTCCCTAAGTATTTTATTTACTGTTACTTACCTAAATGTATGTTTCTAACCACTTTTGAACCTTAACCTTAGTTATTATTTGAAAATTCGAAAACCCTAATTAAAGTCCAAAGTTGTGGGTGACATTTTTCAGGGATCTGGCTCTTCGGGGTCAATAAAAATAGGTATTTTTTAGTATCAAAAATAATATTACAAGCGTCCTCGCACAATATATATATATAGAATACCATACACTACGACGTCTCGATAACAATAAGACATATCCGAGCCATATTATATGATATATTGATATATAATAATATGTCCCTGGCCGTTTTATGGTGGTGATTGTAGTTCGACGTTTGACCTGCCAGCGATTGTCTGCAAAGGTTTTATCTATGACTTAATATTAATCGCGATTATACAGTATATTGCGATTCTCTACTCGTTTCGTATACTCCAATCGTTAAATAAACTAAATTTATTATTAATTGATCCTGAGTGTACTGTTATGTGTAATCTTAATCAACTCAAATATATATATATATATCAAAACATTTATGAAATAGCAAATGTTAAAAATAATAGCTCTATACACTCAATGAGATGATAAATTAAATTTATTATTTGTTGACAAAACCTTTGGGAATAATCAAGCCCGACAATCGCTGGCTGGTCGACGGTTGTGATGAATCTACTGTAACGGTACACGAATAATGACCATAATAATAATTAATATATAGATACGTATAATATGTATGTGTAAAATAATTGAACGGGCCGGGAGCGTAAGACGATAATACGCGCACCCCGGACACCTATGAATGTTGCTCACCACTAACACTTAGGTCTAAAAAATATGTTTTGAAGGACTAGCTGGGTGTGTAGTGGTGTAATAGCTCGAACAGCAGTGGTCGGGATCGCCGGGCAAAAAACTGTCGAGCTACGTAATGCGTGTAGTGTAATTATGTGTATTATCTGTGTTGTGTGTGTATATAGGTGTGTGTGTACTCTTAAATGCTAAAACGGATAGGTAACTCTAATAAAAATGGTAACTCAAATTGGTAATGGAAAGTAAAATATAATATAATAAACAATAATATAATAAATAAATTACGGCCCTTCTGGCCCAACAGGTAAAAATAGTGTTGAAAATATAGCCCCTTTGGCTCAACAATAGATATATAATATTATAATATTTGTATAAAACATATAATAAATACTAATACGGTAATAAACAATATAACTCACGTAATTAGACGGAGAACTGCTGGCCAGCCGCTACCTACGATAATATAATTTCACAAAACACAACACGAAAACAATAATTGAAATAATACACAAAATAAATAATATAATAAAAATAATAGGTGTATAATTCAAAAAGACGATTAGCGCCTATAAAAATTCAACGTTGCATATAAAATAAAATGTTTAAAATTGGTGGCGATTAGCGCGCACACAGTATAATAATAATAATGGCGATTTGCGCCTTGCGTACACAAAATGCAATTTTTAATATAATATATAAGACAACGTATGATGGCGATTAGCGCACGTATATAATATAATATGACGATATAATAATAATAAGAACAAAGGTGGCGATTAGCGCTCACACAAAAATGAATAATATAATATAGAATGTGGCGATTCGTGCCACACCAGGTATAACAAAAATTAGTGGCGATTTGCGCCCACAATTTTATGTAGAAAAAAATTAAATAAACCGGCGATTAACACACGATCGAAAAATGCGTTGATGCACAAACACTGGAGAAAGACTAACTATATTTATAATATTATACCGACGACGCGGGCGGACGGGAAGACATAGTAATGCGGCTGATTGCGCTTCTTCGCCCGTAATCTTAATATTATATAACTCACACAACAATTAAAACACAAATTTAAACAATGATATAAATGGACAGTGGTATGTGCGTGCGTGTGTGTGTGACCAGCTGCTCCCGCCTCCCGATATTAACTTAACTTAAAAATAATATTACCTATACTATAATTCTTATGTTGCGGCGGCAACAATAATAATTATCTTAAAAATTATACGTTACATGAGTACCTATAATATAATTATCGATGGATTTTTTGTCTAAATCTTTCAGGTTTGCCGTGTACAAAAAACGGTACCAGCTTTACGCGTCCGATCGAGCCCTGTGCAAGAAAATGTGCGGAGGCTACACCGAGCTCAAAGACCTGACGAGCGACTAAAAACGCCGACGACCTTGCACACCGACCGTCGTCCGTTCTTCGTCGATTCACTGCATCCGCGCTCTTCGACGTAGCCGCCCGGCGCTCGCGCGTCACCATAATAATAATATTATATTATTAATTATAATATTATCGTTCCCGTCAACCCCATACGAGGCGCATTCACTTCGCCCCCATCCTTCTCCTCCCTAAAAAACCCCCCTGTACACAAAATGACCCGAAATCAACACATCACTTGTACTGCGGGATACGAATGATGCGATGATATTATATTATATGTATAATACAACCACATATTATATGTTTAGTACGCCGTAGTATTAATTGGCGTCCGGTCGACGTATTTTTGATGTTGTTGTTATATTATTATTAATTTATTATTATTTATTTACTATTATTATTAGTACCTAGTAGTAGTAATAGTAGTAGGTAGGACTATTAGCAAACGATAACGTTGTCTTAGAACATAAAAATATACCAAAATCGACGAAAACGACACGAGTAATATTATAGATATAAGACGACGATCGTGTATGTATTACCTATGTACACGGTTTGTGTGTATTCTAGTGATCTGAAAGTACAAAGTACGCTTATCGTCGATTTTTTATTTTTACGTTTTCAAAGCGCACTTAGTGATCGATTTCGAATATTAATAGACAAAATCCGCCTGAAAACGATTTCTATACGGTTCGTATTCGGTCAAACACCTATATACAGATACAGAAAATAATCATTAATAATGAATACGGTTGTACATATTATAATATTCGTATAATATGCATCACATAGATAATAACTTTAACACACTAGATTAGGTACACGTTTCTCTTTGATTGCTCATGTTTCAAACGTGCGATTTGTGATTTATTTCAGTACCGATTATATTTTGCGGATTTGCAATATGAGTACCTCACGAATTGCCAGTACCTATATACATATATACCCATAATTGCCCTACGTATAAAATACTATTCAATTTATTTGGTGACGACGTGAGTAAAATTCTGGGTTTTTTCCGACCGTTCACCGTTGACTCAGACCGAAAACAACGACGGAGAACATAATATTCTGTTAGACCGAACCGCCGGCTCCGTAATACAGAGATATAGGTACGTATACGCGTTTCGTTATTACCTATATTTATTAACGATTTACCAAGGAATCGCATACGCTTTCCTATATAATTTATAAAAGCTATCGAGTTAAAATATCGTTTGTAGATTTTTTTTTGTACGGAATATCGATTTACGTGGGTACCTACCTACGTACTTGTACGACCGATAAACAATAATACTTTATTGTTACATAGGTATTTTAAAATGCCTACCTTTTATACAAAACGCGATCGTGTTCGAACAATTATGCGCACTTTGACGATTTAATGCTGTAAATAGGTTGGTAGGTCATATGTTGCCTATTTAAACGTCTAAATCGTTGACGTACCTATTAAATAAACGAATATAATATTTAATAATACGTATATGATTTAATATAATATATTTCACGAAAACAATTCCCGATAACGTCAAATGCTTAAAACGTTTTATTTTTTACCCCTCGATTTTTAGATAGGTACACTCAACACTGCTTACACTAAAACTGCAGGTATACAACGAGGTACACGTGTATATTATATATTTATATATTGGTGAACAATACTCTATATTATGTTCCAAATGCATATTTATAATTTTTGAATTTTTTTTTATTTTAACATATTATTTTCCAATGCTATTACCGAGATGCTTCCGTGAAAATATCAACTGTGAGAATATGAAGATATTATTGTGTGACAACGACTATGACGCTGAATCGTAATATTATTGATTTCATTTCTATATTAACTACAATCGCCGCAGACGACATACCATCGTTTTCAATATTGGTACCTATGTTATTATAATGAATAATTACCATATAGTATATTATACAATTTAAGTGCACAATAATAACCGATTCAGATTTAGCTGCGCAGTGATTAATCACAAGTCGCTTTAAGGTAATTATCTTACCAACGAAAGCAAAAATTATCTAGGTTGTTAATTTATTCTATTTAGGTATTCTTAATACGATGATAATAATATAATAATAGTAATAATAATATAATTCGTTTCTATTCGTGTAATATAATATGCTTCTTTTATCTCGAGTGTAGGTATAAGGTATAGGTACATATTTTATTATAATCATTCCTAATAGTACATAGAATAATAATATGTTATACTATTATAAATAATTGAAATAATGCGTATGACCATCAGCGGTGTTCCGATTTGATTGTTTGGTTAAATATTAAAGAAAAAGAAGTAGTTCAACTAGTCCGAGTGTGCCTAGACATGAGTAGGCAATTTGGGCAGAAGCTTAGGCCGAATTTTTCAAGACATTCTTCTTGTGAGAATGTACACACCTACATTAGCAATAAAATTTGAAACAAAGTAACCTATCTACTATAAAAAGCTGTACTTCAAATAAATATGTTCGTTAAGTAATTTTCAAAAATCGTTGAAGGCATTGTAGAAATTCAGAGTATAAATACATAACTATTACATGTTATCGTAATATTATGTTTTAAAGTCACGGGTTTGCTGTCAGAGAAATAGAAATACAAAAATCTTGAGCTCTGTTTTCACGGTACTTCTGATGTAAAAAGATGTGTTCACGTCTAAAAACCTGATACCTCAGTTCTGATATTTATACACTATCTCCAATAAATTCGTGTGAATAAATGTTAAAATTCGAACTTTGTAAGTTGCAAGTGGTAGACGCGGTTGTTGGTGTATAGTCCAAGGAAATTTTCCCAGCTCTAAAATTAAAAATAATAACAGCTATATAATACCTAATTCACAACGTAAACCCCCTCAGTATTGGGCTATTAAGCAATTATTATTGTAACATTGGAAAATTCGTTAAAGACAATTTGCATTTGTTAAATATTCACACCGGAATCTCAATCCTCAGACGCGCAGCGCATGCATATATACCAACAACCCACTATAATATCTATATACAATGACATTCGCGTGGGTACGTAACTTTAAATATCTGCAATTGTGGCGCAGGTACTAAAAGCGTGTTTATGTTATGATATCGTATCGTCTATATTACAATAATTGTTATTATTGTAACAGAAGTTAATTATAATAATATGTAGTACGTTACCTACGTATTGGGTACGTGCTCGATCGCGGTCGGACATTTCGATGTCGTTATTTTTACTTTATAATATTCTCTTAGAAATATCGTACACAATATAAACATAATTATATAAATATGGTATTTTTCGTCGTGTGTTTGTAACAAAGCGCTTTATATTTTACGTTATTTTGATACATCAAACATTGCAGTGTATTACTGTAGTAGCTGTACAACTGTAGCCGTAAGACAATCTTTTTACTTTGCATGTACCTATTATAGTATAATATATAAATATATATATGTATGGTAGGTATGCTTATATATAATAATACAAAACATAATACAATTTATAGCTGTGACGTTTGCGAATTTTTTTCTCTTTTCCTTAAATAAATTCTTATGATTTAGGTATATAATATTACGACTGATAGATGATTAGGATCGCATATAATATTTATATACATACCTACGTACTCGTGTTGTAGGTATGTATTATAGGAATCGCGCTGTAAATTGTAATAATAAATATTATATTATATTTTTAACACGAGATTTTGTGAATCGTTACCTATAATGTAGCGTGATGACCCGATTACTGTGTCGGTATAGTACCTATCTATATTGTGAATAAATGTTTAATGTTTATTGTTTGTATAAATTACAGAGATGTGTACCGTATTATAAAATACGCAGCACATCACAATAATACGTTGTTACGATTCGTTTTGTTGATTTTTGTCAGGTTCTCTCGAGTGCAATGATGTAGCAATGATAATATATTGTATAGGTAGTGTGTGGTCTACCCTCTCGACATATTGTGATCGGCCGGCCGAGTCTTTCGAAAAAAAAAAATGTATTCCTATATTATAATATATATAAATTATTGTGCTGACAAATGCTGTGACGGGTGGGGAATCGTAAGTTCCTACACGAAAAAAAGGTACGTATGTTAGTTTCTACACGATGGAAGACAGGTACATGTGTAAGTTCCTACAGGGTAAAAAAAAGGTACACGTGTAAGTTCCTACACTAAGTATATTATAAGTTATCAATCCACGTCTATAAAATACTGTCATACATTTTAACCCTTTATTGTGTATAATATATAATTTAATAATTTAAAAAATAATAATTGTAATATAATAATATAATAATTGTAAAAAAAAATATAAGTGAAATAATTATTTTTTCATGTAACACAAACATAGAGTTTTTAAAACAGAGGTGTTTGGCTGTAGATTTCATTTGGGCCAAGCTTGGTTTCGTAAAATACAATATATAGGTTATGCATTACAATTTAATTCAGTTGACGATGTAGGAAAATGGTTGATACATATTTTTGGACTTTCTTTTCTAAATCCAGAGGAAGTGGAGGATTGTTTTACAGAATAGATAATTTTATGGCAGATAAACCTGACAATTCAGCAATCACAGAATTTTGTGATTATTTAATTGATAATTATATTACAAATAATAGTATTTTTCCACCGAAAATATGGGCTAAACAATCTTCTGATAAAATACACACGACAAACGCATTTACGCATGTGAAAGTTTTCATTCGGATTTTAATTCAAATTTTTATCATAACATCCGCATATTTTTAAAATTATCGAAATTCTCAAATTATTTTAAGTTAATACATACATAAAAATAAGAACACTGAACAACTGAGAGTAATTTAGTAATTAAAATAAATCAAAAACATGCCGAAAAAAAAATTTTATAAATCAAAAAATAAAAGAATATTCAACTAAACAAATTAATCAATATGACTACGTAAAGCTTAAGCTTCAGAAATAAATCTCATAAAATATAATATTTTTTTTTTTATTGTTTTATTATATTAAAATTATTAAATTGATAATATTTATTAGGTTAATTATTAAATATTGTAAAGAATGCACTGCTTTATATTTTTTACAATAAATGATGAATTATTATTAGGTAAATTATTAAATATTATAAATAATTATTTATTATATAGAATAAAGGGTTAAAATATATGACAGTATTATAATATGATATAACTGATATTAAAATATTAAATTGATAACTTATAATACACTTAGTGTAGGAACTTTCACGTGTACCTGCTTTTTACTGTGTAAGAACTTACATATGTACTTTTTTATCGTGTAGGAACTAACATATGTATCTTGTTTACCTGCTAGGTCTCGTGTAGGAACTTACATTCGCCCTGACGGGTAGACCGCCCGTGTTATTAATTATTATTATTATTATTATTATTAATATTATAATTACGATTTATTAAGTATTATTATAATAATTACCATTATTGTAAGCTGGTGTACTCATCGCCGTAATTATAGTGGCTGTTTATAAAAATAAAAACAAAATTTAAAAATTTAGTTTTTTATTGTTATATTATTGTTCTCATTAGTTCATTATCAACTCATTAATATCTACAGTTTGTTGTAAAGTTTTTTTTTTTTGATTTAGAACAATTAAGCATTATGCTTCCTCCGCCTTGCACCGAGAATAAGCGGAGCTTGATATACTTATTTCAGAGAAGCTGCGGAAGTCCTGATTCTATTTTTATACATAATGATATATTTTTTTAACGATTAAAATATAATTAATACTGAAACTGATGGATTGAAAAATTCACGTAGGTGATATTATGTTGATTTACTAAGCATGCATATTGCATATTAATCGGCAATAGCCATTAATCGCATTTATGTTTTCCTAAAAAATACTTAAATTTATTGGTTTTTGAAATTTTTAAGCGTACTAAAAAGTAAAACTGTAGATATAATGATCATTTTTTTAAATACTAATTTCTTATTTCTAATTTCCGTTATTTTAGCATTTACCAAAAATTATCCTATTTTATTTAAAATAGATTACAAATATTATTTATTTTGATTCATCATATCAACTTTATTAGATACTTATAAAAGTTATAAGTTATAATAACGACTTGGGATTTAATGCATTTGAATATTTTTATATAAATCATAAATGGTTCCAAAAATTGCCGAGTACGATTAAATTGTGTTTTGAATTATAACAATGCTAAAACCACATCTTCCCCCATACTTCAATTTATTTTTTTAAATTGTGCATTTATCTGAATTAAGCATTTGCAACATTTTATTCATTTTTATAAGTTATAAACAAGTTATGAGCATTTAAAGTTTACGATTTCAAAATACTTATATGTTGCTTCATTATTAAAATATCGAAAAAGCCTACACGGTACAAGATACCAAGATAATATTCAAATCAAAATTATCATAATTTTTCACTCTAAATATCTTACTCTGTGAGATTATGATGATTTTTTTAATAGGTATATTAGTTTTCTGACCAATTTTTTTTATCAATTATTAACAGTTTCTAAGCGCAACAATGAACTGGAAGAATAATACCTAAAAATTCTATAATAGATCAATTTTTTTTAATGTTAATGTACAATTTGCTATGTTATACATCAGTTAGATAGAGCCAATACATACATATACAAGATCCACTCAATGTAAGTATATTATATATTTCTTTAAAATGTAAAATATTCTATTTTTCAATATTTTAAAGTATCTTAAATAAAGTCACCATTTAAGAGGATCTTAATAGTAGAATAGAAAATATGTTAGTGGAAATTAAAGTAAAATTTTCTTGATTCACATGTATATTTAAATTTATAAAAAATTGTGAAAACTTATTGGCAAATAAAATACATAGAATATTATTCTCTAAGTAAAAGTTGTAATTATTTTATTAGATTAAATTATTTTGTTTGTGTAAGCATAACCACATATAAATATTTTAGAATTAAGCAATTAAAAATCAAGGCATTGATTCGACTAAATAATAAGTTATCTTATATCCATATCATTCACTTTGAATTCAATAATAAATAATTTAATATTAAAAACAAACGAGAAGAAGACAGACATTTGAACTCCAAATACGCTTACCAAAATAAATTGTGGCTATATGATTAAAATGTTCTAAAATTACTATAAAAACAACTTATAACTTATAAGGAATTCATATTAATTAATATTCCAACTTTTTAAACAAAAGTACAATTCTATCAACAAATATAAAAAAATACTATGAAAGATTCAAAATTTTGAAAATTCTTCATTCCTCAAAAAAAAAATTCTAACTCTTATTTATAAATATTTGGTGAAAATGTATAATCACTATTTAAAAAATTAATAAAATCATATTTGTATAAGTAAAACTATATTTTTAAAATAAACACATTAATTCATGTAACATTGGCACACAATAATTAAAATCCCCAAATGGGCACAAACAAAATAAAATATTGTAACAATTTGTGTTTATTTTTAATCAAATATTAATAATATGATATAATTTATATTTTAAAAAATTATATAACATGCATTACCAAACAATTAATTGAATATTATAATATAGTTCACATTACATAAATAGTATTCATAATTATATTTAGGTTAACAATAATTGACTTTTAGGAACGCCTCATGAAAACAATATTAATTATTATGTCTGATCTCTCACAATATTTATAATTTACCAAACAAAACAATAACAATAACAGGCATTTTAATCACAAGTATTTTTAACAATCTATAGAGTAAACATTAAGTATTAAACATGATATACCTACTACCTATAATAGTAGTTCATCTTATACTCCAATCAGATCACTATCTTATGGGACTAAATTAATTTAATAATTATAGTTCAATTAGTGAAGTGCAGTTAGGAAAGGATACACAGTGAATCAGTCTATAATATGTGTATAAAATATAGTTTATATAATAATAAATATTGGTAACGAAAATATAAAATTAAAAATACATAGAGCCATCTTCAAATCAAATAATTAAATGTCGGCTTCTTTGATAAATAAACAAACATGTTTGGCGTAAATTTTTGAAATCACTGAAAATAAAACTTGTTGAATAAAACATATGTCACCATGGACATTATTATTCTCATTGTCAAATTAGAATAACGTCTCTTGCATGTCAATTATTGTTTATAATATTAAATTCGATAATTGTAATTCGTTTTTGATATCCTTTAATCCAGATATAATTATATAAAACTTGAACTTACATACAAAAACTACAAAATATTCTCCTAACTGTTTGGGCAAAAGATACATGTGCCCAATTATCAGTCTCTTCTGTAATATCAAAAGTTGATGTAGGAAATGTACCTTCAACCATAAATTTTTCCAGGTCAGTCTTAGGTTTGATAACATGTGGTTGGTTCTAAAAATAAATATATTTAATATAAATTATAATGTAACTGATCAAAAGTAAATTATACATTTTTTATTCATTATTTATGTTATTTAAAAATGTTTACTTATTATTTGAAAGTATGATACTAGAAGGAGACACACAAAAATGTAACGTTCATATTTAACCAGAAAATGAGAAAATGAGTAAAAGTAAAATAAAAAATAAAATAAAATAGAATGAAAACTTCAATTGATGTAACATATAACATGAACTAAAAATTTGTTCTTTAATTATACAACATTAGTCAATAGGTATATACTGTCTACAAGTCATTACTTAGCTTTGCACTAATAGTGTGCATACTAGTTGTTTATAACTGCAACTTTGAGAATTAATAATAAATCTAAATGAATCTAAATAAATTTAACTGTTATAAATAAGCAAGCACTAGGGAAAATTAAATAAGACTTCATAATCCAAACAATAATTAATTACTTTTTACAATAGTAAACAGTTTTAAACAAAATAGAAATATTTTAATTGGTATTTACCTTAATTGTTTCATAGGAGTCGATGATTACCGATAAAAAGAGATTGATAACCACATAAATAAACAGACTTATGAAGCAATATAAGTACAAACGACTGAACCACCACAGCAATGAAGATTTTGTAGCCATGATTGTAAATGTAGCATACATATCATCACCATTAATTAAAGAAAACAAGCATTCAGATGTACTTGCCAACGATCGAAACTAAACATACAAATACACTTATTAATCTAATTTAAAAAAAAATAAGTATGAATCTTAACTATATAACTACTTAACTTAAGCTAAAAATAAGATTATTTAATATTTTATTAAAATGGATATTAACAATTTCTATTTTATTTTTAGTAAAAAAATTGAAGCATTACTTTTATTTATTCAAAAAACAGTGAAATTCATGTAATATTAAATATATTATAATCAATAAAGAGGAAATTTAAGTACAGTAGAACTCCAATATAATTAGTTTCAAGGATGGTCGGGATAAGCAAATATCCAGATGATTGACATATGACATATCAAAAGTTATATAATTGTATGAATATATTTATTACTATTATGTATGCAATATAATTTAAAATTTATAACCATAAACAAATGATTTTATTATAATATTTAACTGAAACCAAATAAGCTTTAATTATAATATGTGACATATTTAAACAAAAATAAGACGACTTGGCACATAATATTTTGTCTAGTCTGGTTAATTAGACATCCGGTTGATTGGCGTACGGATAATCGGAGTTTTACTGTATTACTATGTTTTGTACAATACTCTAATACTTAGTACATCAGCTTTCAATAAATATTAAAATAATTTATTTTACAAGTTAAAGACATTTTTTTTATCACAAGACCTAATAAAAATTAGTTCTTCTTCACATCCCCAAGTGACACCCTACCATAGATAGGGTAACATCTCAATGTTAAAGTATCAATGGGGATGCATGTGCATGTTCTCTTATTGGATAAAGAATATAAAAAGTTTTTTTTTTTTTTTGTTATAATAATTTATAGTATGGATAATATTACAATAGCCATGTATAACTCAAATCAAGTTTCTTGCATATTTTTAAGGATATATTAGAAAATAATTTAAAACGTCATACATATAACTTTAAAATCAACACTTACTTTCATATGATATGGTCCTAATACCAACCAACCACAAAATGTGAAGCCAGCATATAACAAAATTGCGCATAAAATGAATCTTGAAGTGTTTGGAAAAGCTTGCCGTAATGTTAATATTACACCCTAGAAATAAATATTTAAACATAACATTTTACATCTGCAATATAAATTTAATATGAATAATGATCAATAAAGATAACTTACATTGTAAGTTTTAAAGAACGTTAGATATCGAAGGACTCCAAACCAAACAAGCAAATTGCCAGTTCCAAGTAGTACACTACATAAATTCCATTGGTCACCAATAAATTGCTACAAACATATAATGATTTAACTTTATAATATTAATCTATATATATAACACACATGTAAATTAAATGCTGTTTGTTGGTAAATGGATAACTTGAAAATGAATGGACTAGTTAGGATCATTATTTTTTTCAAATGTTTGTAATAGTCTGAATAAGGTTTTTATAAAAAGAAAAATTGAAAAATTTGACAAAAACTTAGTGTTTTTAATGTATGAATTCATGATCATAGTGTATACTCGTATTAGCTAAAATTTTGTATACACGTAATACTGATAATAAAAATACTCTAAACTACTTTAAAATTGTTGCCAGGCCATCTAGTACGATTTTAATATTTCAGCAAAGTACACTGAAATTTTCAATAGAAAGGGAGAAGTTAAATAAATGTATGATATATGAAAAAAATATATTCAAATTGTTACTTAGGAAAAAAAACAGAAAAATTTAAAGCCCAACACCATATGTACACAATTATCATAAATTAACAATATAATATGAAATTACCTTTCTCTCTATACGTTCCTTTATTCCTGAACCACATATAATAAGTATGTCATTAATGATTATCATTATATACCATAAATTCCAAAATTCCCATCGTGCTTTATAGCTCAGTGTGGACTTAAGCATGTCTTCAAAATACCTTATAGTTTCCTATAGTTGAAAAAATAAATTGTATTAAGTTAAAAATGACATAAATAGTTGTCAATTTATAGTACTTACATATTTCAGTAGTTGTGCTCTCAATATAGCCCTTGTACATAATATCATTGAAATAGTACACACTATAATGACAAAATAATTTAATACACTTCTCAAAAACGACTCGACTTTGTTGTCAACTAGATAAAAGAAAAATAGCAATATTAATAATACCAGTCTGAAATAACATAAAAATTAATTGTTTAACTTACTTATGTATTCAACGCTACCTTTACAATTTAATCTAAAAGGATTTACTTCCAAATCTACTAATACTTGTCCATCCATATCTTCATTATTTAATATTATCTGTAAAAATATGCATTAAATGTATAATGATTTAGTTGGTTCATGTAAAATAAAACGAAAAATCTATCATTTTTTTTTTCAATTTTCTTATTTATTACATATTATTGTAATACATATTGTTAAAATTATTATTATTATTATTATTATTTTTAATACTTAATTAAATTATTCTTAAAAATTAACAAAAATCATATTTACTTGAATTTCAAATTTGTAACAATCAGGAGGTGAATACTTTCCAGCAACTTTGAAGTTAACAGTTTTTAATGCAAATTTTAATTTAGCTTTTAATAAAGATGAAAAATATATTGTCTTATTATGTTGAATTAGATAATCTTTGATTGAAAATCCTTTAGTTTTTATATCATCTGTTATAGTGACATTCAAGCATTCTAGATTTAAACAAAAATATATACTTATTATTTATACAATAACCTAAACATAAAGCAATATTCCAGCAATAGAATTCATCAATTCTATGAATCCCTATGCAACACCTTGCAATTGAAACTAGTTCCACTATAACAGGATGTTATATGGGAATACACAGAGAAAACCAAATTTTGTCAGGCAATGATGTATTCTCTAGTGAAACAGTATATAAAATTTACAATAGCACAGGTTTCAGTTACCTTGTATTATTTCTCCATCAAAAGTATAACTTTCGTTAAAACCAAACGCACTACCTTCTTTATAATGAACAGTACAAAATGTTGGATCCACGACTTTACTATCTTCATTTAAATATGAGTATGATCCAATTGCATTACTGATGTTGGCATACTATATAAACATTTAAGTTTTTACAATAAAATACTAACTTATAATATATCATAAGAAAATCATAAAAAGATATTGATTGAAAAAAATTCTTTTATACAAATCCTAATTAATAAACATTTTATTATCTTTTAACTTAATATCAATAATTTAAAACAATATACATATTTGGTACTATAAAAATAACAAACATGAGAAGAAATTAATTAAATTGTAATTTTTTTTAAATTATAAAAATATTTTATAACCTAATAATCTAAAATTATAAAATAATAAAAAAAAACCCTTAAATTAACTCATTTAATACACATATAAATATGAAATTAATTATTACTAAATTGAATAATGAAAAATAAAATATTATGAACTATAATAATTAATTTGTCATTGGTTAATTACTACTTAAATCTATAAAAATACTGATTAACATATTTTTATTGATTTTTGGATGACAAACAATTTTATTAAAATAAGGTCTAACATCATTTGTACTTATATATTTATTAATTATTAATTGTAACTATTAGTATTTGCAAAAAATAAAATAAAAATTTAATAAACAACACTTACAATATGTCAAATTTTATACTTACACCAACCACAGCATAGTTAATAGTCGAATAAAATGATTCAATATTATAAATAGCTAATGGTCCCAGAGCAGGTGGATAAGACACTATTTCTCGTGCTGGATCCCATCCTTTAATAAACAAGTGTGAAAATGTTATTCTATTTCCCCATGTATAATTAACATGACTGTAGCGAGTATGAGCAAACAATGAAAGCTTAAAAAATATATAAATACAATTTCAAATTAAATAGAAGTAAAAAAAATATATTTGCTCATCATTTACTTGAAGTGTAACCAATATTATTTTGATAATTTGGACTAAAAATTTGTATGGAAACCTCCTTCTTGTCTTCCATTTTTCAATTGGATTCATAAAGAAAAAAGATAATCGATTACGCATCTTCCTCTCCAAAAGTACATATTCATCTGAATAAGGATGAGGGTATTCTTCTTCATTATCCAACAACAAATCTGCTTCTAGACAATTACAAATAATATAAACTTTAGAGTCTAGAAAATATAGTCCACTAACAAGTTTTTACAAGCCCACAAACTGTAACAAATAATCTAAGAGTGAATTATTCATATATTTTTGTTTATTATTATTAGGGGGTATTTTTTATACTGATAACACAAATAATATTTTTACTTTTAACTTTACTCATTTAACTAGTTAATTTACTATAATATTAAAGCTAACAACTCAAAGTTGAAAAAAAAATAATAATTTAACATTCAGAAGAATGGGAACTTGTATGCTACCAAATAATTAAGCTGTTAAACTCTCTAAATATTTTATAGGATCTCTGCCTATGGCATTAAAAAATTATAAAAAATTGTAAAAAAATATATATTTACAATAACATACAATAATATTTAAAATTCTAAATAAAATACTTTCTACTTCATTTTTTTGATTTTAATATCAAAGAACTTTCAGGTAAATATTTCTGAATATTTAAAGATAACTACTTTTAGCAAAAATGTAATGATATTATTACTATTTTTTTAAAAGTGTTTTAAATATATCTGAAAGTATTTGAAAAAATATCTCTTTTTCAGTGGAAGATACACTCAAATATTTAAAATATGTTTGTTAAAAACTAATAGCCAAATGTTAAAAAAATTACAATTTTCAATTTTTTTATTAAAAGGTATGTTCTTTTATGCTGAATAACTGGAATATAAAGGAACAATCAAAATTTTATCATTTGTACTTACTTAATACTTGGAAGGAGAGGTATTTAATTATTCTTAAACATAAATGATTTAAAACATACTAATTAATTGGCATTTATAATTTTAAAACAACTTTTATTTTGAAAAAATCAATTTTTAATACTTTCATAATAAGAAGCCAAAATAGTAAAAACATTTAATGATAAAAAAAATTTAAAATAAACATGAATAACATACATTTTGCTCCATGCTCTTATGAGCTTATTTACTGGTAGTGTCTTTTGTTACCTACATTTTTAGAAGAATACTAATAATATGTGTTTAAGTAACATCTTAATCTTAATAAGCAACATACATTAGTTGAACAAAAATCTATTTCAGATACAATCATTTTTCAGCATTTTATATTTGTGAGGAAAGTGCTTATATTGGATCATGTGTTTAAAATTAACACATATACCAAGTCTAACTCAGATTTTAATTTTTCTTGTAAAAATATATTATGATACTTATAATGTAAACTATTATACCAATGTTCAATATCAGTTTATTACAATAAGTCATAAGACCTCAAGAAATTTAAAAAATAAGCATAGTTATTGAACAAAGCCATTCACTGATATATTAGGTACCAATGTTAGATAAAAATTGGCTAATGATAAGCTGTAAGCGTTAAGTAAGTAAAAAATTTAAAAAAAAAACAGATATCGAGACCATGCTCAACGGTTGTTCGATGAAAATTCAAAAATCATACCAGAACCATTGTATGCATCTGCATTGTTCGATCCGCTCGACAGATTGGACTGGTCGGTGAGTCCGTATATTGAATTATTTTGCGCTCCATTCATTGTGTTTGATTGCCTTTTAAACAGTCGTGCGGGCAAACACCGACGGATAGCGTTGGCCGAGTAAATAGAAATAAAATTAACTTGAAAATGAACGTTGTTACATCCTCGCCGCCGTCACGTACCTATAAGGCGCGGCCCTCACATAACCTGTTAAACACTTATGCGTGTGATGCGTCTAAACGAAAACCAACACGAAAATGCACAAATTAAAATGTAATGTCGTCAATAAAGACGAGTGACGAGAGTTGCGATAAAAGACGTCGATCGACGGATCAACTCACGGCAGTGATGAGTGATTATTGTAAATTGTAATTCATTGTTACACAGGGCGACACTCTAACGTAATCCGTTAGTCGCCAGTCGTTTTATTATTGATTAGGGACAATTATAATACAATTAGAGGACACACAGAAACGGATAAGTGAGAAGAGAATAAGAAAAACGCAGCAGAGATATTATATAAAATATATGGATTATCGTCCAAATTTTATAATAATATCGTAGCAGAAAAGCTCGAGATAACGTGTTATCAAAATGAAAAACAAAACACGATACTAGTAGATAATAAAAAATAAAAAAATAATTACCTATTGAATATTATATTAATATTATTATGATGTGCCAGTGAACAAGACGTGCGATGGAGATGTTTTATACCTAAGCATTCTAAACATGTATATATTATTATGATATAAGCGTATTACGCCGTCGGTATGCACTTTAACAACCTTGATTGTTTGCTAAGGCACCATAGAGTAATACTCTGTGTATGGCACTGATGGATTTTGGAACTTGGACATGACGACATATTCTATTAAAAAACGTCACTGATAACCCAACACTATTATAACGATAGACATAATGTATAGATATTATAGTACCAAGCATTTATAATTAAAGCATTGCATTCTTTTTTTTGCAAATTTAAATAGTTAGGTAATTGTAAATAATTTTCTAATTAATTTAATCTGAATTTGCAGTTATTAGGCACCTATACATTAATACTGCACGGTATTGTTGCGATAATAACATACCTTAAAACCTAGGTACCTACACTAAAAATAGGTAATACATAATAGGTATATATAATAATATAATCCTTACTTAATATTTTACATTCAATTCTGAATATAATGGTTATAGTATCGAATGTTTGAGTTGAAAACTTGGTTTCTTTTCAGTTTCATACGAACATGTTTTAATTACCAACTTATATATTATCTTAACTTGACATAAAATACTGATTCTAATGGTTAAAGTTACACATTTTTACAGCTGTATAATGTATTTGTAAGTGGGATAGTTGCTTTGAGTAAATTTCAAAAGTTCATAATTATGACCGTCGAATGGCAATGAGACAACATTTTGAAATATATTGTAGATTATCAAGTACTGTCTCATGAATTTTAGAACATAATTGTTTTTTATTTTATTTAAGTTCAGTGTCAGCAAATACTATAGATATCGATAAAATAAATATTAAATATACTATAGATACTAAAGTATTTGGTGTCAGCACGAATTAAAATATATATAATGTATATTTTATTTCGTAGGTGTCAGTATATTATATTATTATTAATAATATTTATCTGTCGAGTGTCATTATCATTATCAGTTCATCACATAGACATATAAAACAACTAGATAACGGACTGCGTATTACATTCCCAGTGGAAAGTTGAAGTCATGCGGTCATATTCCAACAGGGCAATGTTTACAAAATAACTCAATGGATAAGATAGCTATATTAATAATAATACAAATAACGAATTAATTTTCATAGTATAAAATGTTGTAAACATTGCCCTGTTAGCATATGGCCGATGACTTCAATTTTATCGTGTAGTCCGTTATCTAGTTGTTTTATATGTCTATGGTTCATCATAATATTATATTCTCGCCCAAACATAGATATTTTTAATTACCTACTAGCCATTATGCATTTTTTGCATGCATTGCCCAGGAGGCTATGAGTAGATTTTGGTGTACCTATACACGCCATAAATTGCTTTCGAGTACATTAATAGGACACTCACATTTTTGAATTTACTATATTTATGTACAAAACTCTGACACAATATTGTTGATTTTAGATAGGAATATGAAACACGTCACTCTAGAGGGCTTACGACCGTACCTATCGGTAATTGTAGTGAACACGTAGGTACCATAATGATTTGTTCCTATACAAATTTATTTTTTTATATATATAATTTGTGTAAAGCAATATTACTTGTTTGCTATAGGTACTAAAATACTAAATTTTCATTCTAAATTCTAATGATACTAGTTACAAATTTGTGAGATGAAAATTTAATGTTATAAAAGCAAAATAAAAATAAAAATGTTGTAGGTATAATACCGACAAATTTTACACACATTATTTTTGATTAAATATGAATTTTTTCAATTTTTATAAATCTCATACGTACATACATATTATTCATTAAGTAATATATTCTTTACTATACATTATATTCTGATTCTAATGGTTATATTTACAAATGTGTTAGATGACAATTGAATGTGAACATAATAAACATTATTTAATATTTTGCTGTAGAATATGAAATTAAAAATGTATGTTGTCATTCAAAAAAGTAAAAACCTTAAAAAAATTTTACTTTTTTTATACCTATATATATTTATAAATGTTTTTTTACTAGAAATTATAAAAAAAAATTAATAGATTTTGAAATAATGAGTTATAACCCACCTGAGTATTAATATTTATTATATTTTAATAGAAGCCTGGATGCTTTTGGACGTGTTTGGGATTTGCGTACAGTAAGTTGTATTATGTTTATCGTTTATGTAAGGTCATTTAAAGTCTATATATATACTATATAGTATAGACTTTCCTCCCAATGGGTAAATTGTTACTTAACTAAAACTTATAACATGATTCACAACTAATATAACTTTTATTTCAAATTATCAAATGGCCACTGGTAGTGAAGATAATTTACGTGTATTCGGGATATTAGAAAAAGATCATATCTATTCCAGCATACAAGAGTTTTGTTTCAGGACTAAGATACCAACTTGACGGTAATTTTATAGTCACTTCTTCATACTACAACACAACAAAGGTACCTATTAGTAAAAATTAAATACATTTTATTGTTTTGTTTAACAAAAACGTTTAATTACTATAGATTTGGGTAACAATTGTAAACCTAAAATGATAAAACCATTAAAATCTATAAGTTTATTACTCCACTCATAATCTAAAAATTTTAAAGATCTTAACAAAATAAAAATTTCAGTTTCTTGATTTTGACGAAATTCTTACTCCTCTCATAAAAAAATTATAACTATACATTTTTGAATTTTAATTTTGTACCTATATAAAAACCTTAGGAAAAACGTTGCTCTAAATTATCAGTCTTTGATTAAGTAAATATTTTTTAAAATTTAATCATACTATGTATATAAAACGCTAATATCAAAGTTTGATGAAAATTTAAGGTATTTATGGTTATTTGTTTTTGAGTTATGACACATAAGAAAATCAAGTTTGTTAAAAACTTATACATTCACATTTCTGTTTTCCTTAATTTTTGTCTGTTTTTCCAACATATTTTTAATTATTGATTCTCAAAAGTATTAATTAGATTATATTTGCTACCTGTCGTGACTACCTAAAAGTTGAAAATCAAAGTACTTATCCTTTCTAAAAGGAGGGCTCAGAAAAAACAACACATCCTTGTAAGATCAATATAATATGATCAATATAACAAATGTATCATACTTATGTAATAAGCAAATAACTCAAATTTAATATACAATTTAATACATTTTGAGCCTTACCAAAAATTAAAAACTAAAATGATCATAGTATTAGGTTTATGTAAATAGGTAAAAACGCAGTTACCTATTAATGGGTATTCAAACCAATCTATAGAGATATAGAATATTACTTAACGATTTATGAATTTATGATACATACTTTAGTTAACCGAATTATGATACACTATAGCTTTTTACTAAAAATTTGTGTAGTCGTATGAATAATTATTTGAAATTTTGTACTTTTGTAGCTGATTGGTTATCACTTCATCGGTTATCACCGTTTTACTTATCAAGCGACATACACAGCCGTTTTCATGGTACTACCAGTGAATGTATGTGTTACCACGGTCCGACAAATTCACAGGGCGATCGGCACCCGTCGGGTCGCGGCATAAAATCGTTATCGTTATCATGAGCAGCGCGTCGGCCGTCGATCAGCAATCTCGATTTCCAACATCCCGTATTCCCGTGAACATTGAAGATAGCCGTTTGTCGACTGCGGTTCGTTGCACTTTATAATATTTCCATTTTCATTTCTCGTGTCTGTCACGTCGCCTTTTACATTTTAGAACGTTTGTTAAAAACTGCCATCAGTATCCGAATTTCACACAGCCGATCAAATATTTATAGTATATTAAGTGGAATAAGACAAAGAAATTAATCGTCGCCCGCCTTCCCGCCGCCGCCAACGAGCAGTACACGCCGGTGTAGTCGTTCTGTGCTCAAAGAAACTAGCCTGTGTGGTGTCTGTGCTCGTCCCTCAGTGGACCAACGACGCTTACAATGGAGGCATTAATTCCTGTCATAAACCGATTACAAGATGTTTTCAACACTGTCGGCTACGATGCCATACAGCTTCCACAAATTGTGGTTATTGGATCACAGGTATGTTCACTTTCCACTACAATAAGACTACGCCATTCTATCAAGTCTGTTATTTGTTAGAGGCAATATTTGTTTAGATTCATATTTGTTCTAGGTATTATTCGCTCCAACCCCTCCATATGTACCTATTTGTTTTGTCTATTATAAGTTAAACTTTATTAATGAAATAACATAATATTGCTTAAAAAAAAAGTCCACATAAATTTAATTGTCCTTTTCAATATTTATCAATAATAGTGTGTTATTTAAGTATCTTGGTAAACAAAAAACAATCTTAATTTAATACATGTGTTTCTTATTACCTAAAAAATTATTTATACCTGTATCATTTTCAACTCATTATTTGATAGAAAAACCTATTTCTTCTATCTACGTAGGTGTATATCTAAATTAAAACATTTGGTATTAAAATTATTAGAAAAAAATTCTACTTATTCGAGTTAATTTAATTATTTTCCTTGTCATTTTCGTTTAAGAATAAACTTCTAATTAAGGGGTTATTTATTTAAATGGTTTAAAAGTTTCTTAAACATATACCTACTCAACGTTTATCAATATGTATGTATAAATATAACTAGACCTTACTATATAACAAGATAGTAGTGGTGTGTCCAGTAACACATTTTGAATTCAATTGAATTAGTCAGCTCTGACCTTTCAAAATGAAAATTACTTATTTTAAAAACATAGTAAATTATACACCACTGGTGACCAACTTTTTTTTATCGAGGACCATAAAAAAAAAAAATTTCAGCACCCCTATAACTTAGGTAAACCTTTTCTTTAATTTGGTTATTATATTTTAGTAAATTGGAAATATTCATTTATATTAAATTTTACAAATACTCCATAAGAAATCTGAATTAATTTTTTTTTTCAAATTTGATTACTTTGATTAATAAATTATTGCAGAAAATACTTATTCACCACTGTTATACATTATAACATTGTAATTATATTGTTTTATAATGAGCTTTATATACGTATTCATTTTTATATAATTCTACATGGGTTTACTATACCTACTATATAATGTTTTTTTTTAAATCTTATAATAATGCACTAATTGTTCTAATTATTCCTATTTTAAACATTCAATATCGTTCATCAACACTTGTTCACATCAACTGTTTGCAACCATCAATCGCTGATAACAATTTTATTTATACTTTCTTAACAAACATGATTTAATCCTGGCAAACATGATACAAGTAGTAGAGATGTTACTTATAAGTAATAATATACTGATTTATTCTTTGTAAAGTGTAAGTAGAATTATTATACACTAATACTATTTACTTTGTAGTTAGTCAGTTTAACTTACAGTCCACTAATTAATTGTTACCTACTTATTTACTTTAGAAATAAACTAAAAATAGTTCTCATTCAACCAGCAAAAAAAAAAACGAATAAACAATGAGTATAAAAAATAATATTGTTGAAGGTATTGATTATAATTTATAGAATATAATTAAAATATACTACTTTAATTGCTACTTTTTATAAATACTTAATGTACTACCAGACATTTATGTTTTAATATTTTATTTATCGTTTTTAAAATTATTATAACTTTTTCCAAATGACATATATTTATTATTTAAACAATTTTAAATTATTACTCAAGAACAATTGTCACATGAAGATTACATTTAAAAATATAAAATAACTGTTTGAACAACATTATATGGTTTCTAAGAGTATCTAAAAAGTAAGGTTTATTATTTTTTTTTTTATTTTAATCATTATTATAAATTTACAGATAGGTACACCACTGTATACTAAAAAATGTAAAAATAATAATTTTGAAACATTAAATTAGTTTGACATGTTATTACTTTTTCTACTATTTTATAATAATTAAGAAATCGAACAAATAATATTGTTAATTTTATCAATTTTGTAGTTTTGATATTGTTATTTATTATTTTTTACCTAGGTATATGAAACAATAAACCTGTTTTGAAATAGTGTAAATTATTTTATTTTAAGTTTGGCTTAACAAATTATAATCAGTATCTTAAAAATATATAAGTCACATTTTTTCATAAATTTAAATTCAGAATTTATTGTAAATTAAGTTTAAATTTATAGAGCTCGTGTATTAAAGAATAATGACTAATGACCAAAAATTAATTAAATATAGTTAATGGTTATTGATTATATTTTTACAAATGTATGTAAAAATATTAAATATTATTTCATTTTTTATTATATACTCTTAAATAACATAAATAAATACACAACATTAACATATGTATTAAAATATGAAAAATATTTTGTGTAACTATGAAGTGTTAACTCATCATGTCTGTGTTTACTCATAGATAAAAACCACTGGGCTATGAGTAGTATGTTATGATTTGCAAAAATGATTGTACACGTATAATTTTGTCCATATAGTCATAGGTATTTGTAAATGTTAAATAATATATTTTTTAAATTATGTTTTTTAATAATTTCATTTTTTATATATTAAAAAATTTAAATATAATCTGATTTATACTATATGCAAATATATACTTAAAAATATGTAAATATGTATAAAATAATTATGCAAATTTAAAATCATTACTCTTCCTAAAATAAAAAGAAACCTCAGCAGTCAACTTGGGCACAAGGGTATGACTTACTACACAGCATATGGTAGATTTGATGGATATTGCAGACAATCATTGTCTAACCACCCCAAGATTCCTTCTATTTGCGCACTGAGTATAGACTTAATGAATCAAATTTAGTTCATATTTTGGTATAATTCTGTTTTCACTAAGAAAAAAATATGTCATTAACATCTAAGCTCTAATTATTATATATGTGTCACTTAACTGTTTGATCAAAGTTTTAATGAAACAAAATCATTAATATACATTAATATATATTTTACAGAGTTCCGGTAAAAGTTCTGTAATAGAAAGTATTGTTGGTAGATCATTTTTACCAAGAGGTATTGGAATTGTTACTAGATGTCCTCTAATTCTTCAACTTGTCAACTGCCCTTTAACTGATAAAGAACACAGAAGTTCAGAAAATGGTATGAATATTAATTTTTATGCATTATTAATAATTATAATTTTCATGTACCTACCTATTAATTTTAATTATATAAAATAATATAGGTACAGTTAATTTGGAAGAATGGGGTGAATTTCTGCATTGTAAAAATAAAATTTTCAAAGATTTTAATGAAATACGAAATGAAATTCAATCTGAGACCAACAAGGTTGCTGGCAATAATAAAGGAATTTGTCCTGAACCTATTAGTCTGAAAATATATTCCATACACGTGTTGAATTTATCACTTGTGGATTTACCTGGGATAACTAAAGTAGATACTCATGATTTAATTTTGAATATTTAAAATTAAATGTATTCATAACATTATTAAATTAAACATTTTAGGTTCCTGTGGGTGATCAACCAGATGATATTGAATCTCAAGTGAAAAATTTAATTGTCAAGTATATTCAAAATCCTAACTCAATAATTTTGGCAGTAAGTACTGCTAACACAGATATGTCAACTAGTGAAAGTTTGAAGTTGGCTAAAGAAGTGGATTCTGAAGGAAAGAGAACTTTAGCTGTAATCACTAAGCTTGATTTAATGGATGCAGGTAATACTTATTTTTTCTTAATTAAAATTTGCTATATTTTTTTGTAACTTACTTTTTTTTTTAGGTACTGATGCAGTAGATATATTATGTGGTCGAGTGATTCCTGTTAAACTAGGAATAATTGGTGTGGTTAATCGATCACAGCAAGATATAAATGATAATAAAGTATGTGTGAAAACTGAATAATAATACATTATTAGCATATTTTTTACTTTTATTATTTTTTTTTTTTGCAGTCGATTTCTGATGCTCTAAAAGATGAATCTACTTTCTTGCAAAGAAAATATCCTTCATTGGCTAACCGAAATGGAACTCTATACTTAACTAAGACACTTAACCGACTTTTAATGCATCACATTCGAGATTGTTTGCCAAACTTAAAAGTAATTATCAAGAAAAGTAGAAAACTACTTTCATACTATTTTTTTCTTATTCTCTACTGGTTATCAATCATATAAAGAAATTTGCCAATTATTTATTCATTAGTTGTAGTTACTAATTTAAATGTATGAAGGTACAAGTATTTTGGTGTTATTATACCTTGAATGCAAATTACCATTTAATATTTAATATCATTGTAAATTTAAGTACTAGAAAGTAGAATGTTATGGTTAACAGAAAGGACAAGTCATCAGTTGATAACATAATTAATTTATAATAGATTTTAAACATATTATTTTTAAATAAGAATTTTAGTTCTGCCTTATATAAAATATAAAACTTGAAAAACCAATTGCGCATAAATTGAATAATTATTTGTATATTGAATTATAATTAAGAAAACGTATTATTAAAGTTTTTTTATTTTTATTGACGTATTATATATGATTTAATTGTAAACTATAAATACTAATAGTAAAAAAATACTGAGAATCATGTCCTCGTAAAATTAAGAATAAAATATCTAATTAATTTGATAATTATTAATATCTTGCATCCATGAAAGTATGTTTATCTATAGATAGGTAAAAATATCTATGCTTGGTATAGTTTTATTAATTGTATAAACTTTAAATGCCTTTTTTATTTAATATATTTAACAAAAAATTTTTACCAAACAATAAATAAATTGTCGAGTTATATGTTATTAATTTTATGCTATATATCAGAGATAGTAAACCTGATTCTTTTAGTGACTAGTGCAAATGTCCAAAAAGAAGTTATTTGTAGAATATTTTTAGGTTTAAAAGAAGGTTATTAAATTAGTTGATTCGCAAGAGAAAATACAATTAAACCAACATTTTTTATTTGACTTACGGGTACAAAAACGTTCACTATCCCTATATATTTTTAATATAGCGATATAAATAGTTTTAAGAAATTTATTTGACATATGAATTGTGTGATTTTAGACAAGAGTGAATGTTATGGTTTCACAATTCCAATCACTTTTGTATTCATTTGGTGATGATGTAACAGATAAGAGCCAAACATTATTGCAAATATTACAAAATTTGCTGCAGCATATTGTTCAACAATCGATGGTACTTCAAAGAATATCGAAACAACTGAACTGTAACTAAAATAAATTGAATTATGTTTTTTGCTAAAATAATAACTATTCTATTTATTTATAGGTGTGGTGGTGCTAGAATATGTTACATATTTCATGAAACATTCGGCAAAGTTTTGGATTCTATTCA
Organism: Aphis gossypii; assembly: GCF_020184175.1. Classification (NCBI taxonomy): domain Eukaryota; kingdom Metazoa; phylum Arthropoda; class Insecta; order Hemiptera; family Aphididae; genus Aphis; species Aphis gossypii. The sequence goes on along the minus strand of NC_065533.1, from coordinate 8,986,145 downwards.
TCCTCTGACAGGCTTATCCAAAATGGATGTGTTGACTGCTATCAGGAACGCCACGGGGCCAAGACCGGCATTATTTGTCCCAGAAGTGTCTTTTGAGTTGTTGGTAAAAAGACAAATACGCCGATTAGAAGAACCATCTTTACGATGTGTAGAACTTGTTCATGAAGAAATGCAGCGTATGATTCAACACTGTGGAATAGAGTCACAACAAGAAATGATCAGATTCCCTAAGCTCCATGAAAGCATTGTAGATGTTGTTACACAGTTATTGCGTAGGCGTTTACCTACAACAAATGCAATGGTAAATCTAAGTCACAACAACAAATAATCAAATAATAATGAAATTTATTTTTATTATGTTAATATTATAAGGTTGAAAATTTGGTGGCTATTGAACTTGCATACATAAACACTAAACACCCAGATTTTCATAGAGATGCAGAACTCGTATCACTGATGATGAAAAGTGCTGAAGAAGACGAATTTTCAAGACAACGTATGTTGAGAAAATATAATGTGAACAATTCTGTTGCTGGCTGTGATAGAGATGTAAGTGTGCGAACCTGTTGTTTGGTGTTTTGCATACTTTTGTGGTTGGTTGAATATAAAATACAACTGCTTTATTGTGTGCCATAGATTTTTCTTCCTTTTCTGTGCTATATATATGGTCATCATTACAAAATGTAATATTTTAGTACAAAACTATAAAATTCAATTAATAATAATTTTTATTTATTAATAATCCTATTTATTATATGTGAACTGAAAAATATTTTAAAAACATAATACGTGTTATAGATATTAAACTGGTATTTTTGTGTAATAACACTTAATGACTAAAATAGTTGGACCTAGAGTAAATAATTTACATGATAAATTTAATTTGGAAAATATATTTTATCATATTAAAATATTATACGTATCTAATGTCGCTCCATACCTCATAATTTACTGACAACTTTCAATTTTTGAATTTTCAAAGACAAATAAAAAATAATACCTTAATGTTTATTACTTGACCATGAAAGTATAGAAGAATATAATATACCCCTACAAGATTGAGTTTGTCTCTATGTATTAATGTGTTCTTCGTTTTAAAGAGTGTCGCCAGCACGGGATCATTGAAAAAAGCACCAAGACAGCAGCATCAAGCAGATATGAATGGGGAAATGAATTCTGTTGAATCGTCTCCAGCAACAACACCTGTGCATCAAGTGCAAAATGATTGTGTGCCTTCGAGTGTAGTCAGCAATTTTAACAGCATGGATTTGCAGAGTCCATCCAACAGGAACCTATCCGAGAAAGAACTACGTGATTGTGACGTAATTGGTACATATTATTCATCTTCACTTAAAAATTATTATAATATTATTAACTTGTTGAATGGTTTTTAAATTGTTTTTCTTTATTGGTTTATAGAAAGATTGATCAAATCCTATTTCTACATTGTGAGAAAATCTATTCAAGATAGTGTTCCAAAGGCTATAATGCACTTTTTAGTAAATTTTGTGAAGAACTACTTGCAATCAGAACTAGTCACACATTTATACAAATCCGAACAAGTAGAAGAGTTACTTAATGAATCTGAACATATATCTAATCGCAGAAAAGAAGCCATTGATATGCTTAAGGTATAGTATCTAAATGTCACCATCACTTTTCCATTTATAAATGGTTGTGAACTTTTTCTCTTTTCAATAGGCCTTACAGAATGCCAACAACATCATTAGCGAGATCCGTGAAGTACATGTCTGGTGAATATGTGAAGATTTGACGTGTAGTATATAGTTCTTAAATAAATCCCCAATCATTACATTATTACAAATCCGCCATTATTATTACTACTATTATTATTAAATGTAATGTACGGACCAAAATAATCTAGTATATACTATGTATGGGGTACCATTAGTTTTAAATTTAATCCTCTTCCCCCTCTCAATGATGTCTTAATGTGCATAAGTTATTATTTTTACTATGAATAAAAAAACCTATTAGGTATGAAATTATTGTACGCTTCAAATGTAGAAATTAGAAATTAGAAATTTTTATTTTGTCCTTAGTTCCATCAGCATTGTTTTATTGGTTGGTGATTTCAACATGAACTGCATTTATATACTGTTTTTATTCTACAAACAGTATAAAAACCCGTTTTAACACTATTTATTTTAGTATTTTAATTTCATTTATAATACTGTATTAATAATTATGAAACAAAAAAATTATTTATTCATATGGGTATAATTATAATATTTGATTTCACACAATACCTAGTGTGTTCCGTTAGTTAATCAATTGTATAATTATTTTTTTTTAGACCGTTCAAGTTTAATTGTTTAATGTTAGTGATTAAGAGAACTAAATGCACTTTTTTTATAATAGTTGAATGATTTGCCTGTTATTCAAAAATAATAATTGATGTTTGCAATTATTATAATAAATTTAACAAACTCTCTATAGGAAGTCTGTTTGTTACTTTGATCTAAATAATCAAATTGTTTATACTTTCTTATTTAACTATTAACTTTTATTATTACCCTATAATGATACATATATGTAATATTTATATAAAATTATCGAGATCCTACAAATCTAATACTTAATTTACTTATAATAGATACTAAAAGTGTTAAATGCCGTAGGAAAAACAAGTTTAAAATAGACATTTACTGAGACATTGAAAAATTGTGAGTTATCCATTTAATGATAATGTATTAGTTATATATTTTATGCTTTATAGTTATAGCAGGTATGCTAATGTGTCTAAAAATTAAATGTATAAGATAAGTATTTTATTTATTCGTAGTAAATATAATATACTACTCCCTCATGCAATTGAAATTGTTTTGTAAACTAGTAAGCCAAAAAGTAGATTAACTTAATTATTCATTTATTAGTTTAAGAAATATATTTCTCAAGAAAATGACATTAATCACAATTTTTCTAAATTAGTTGACCAAAATTAGACTACCCTGTTTTCTAGTACTTTATAACCATACATTTTTCAACCATCTGAAAACAAAACAATTGAACAGTCTCCACTGATTTATATAATATAGTTTAAAAAGTATTAACTGCACTTATTATTAATAATAACGCTAGAAAAATTTAAAAAATATTTTGAAATATATTGACAATAGGTAAACAATATGTAGAATAAAAAAAAAGAAATTATAATAATTGGATTAGATAACACTCATATTATGTTTGACTATTACTTGAAGGGCTGCAAAACTTCAATGGAATTTTTATGAAGCTTATTCAACCATGATTGACTTAAGTAAATATAGTTAAATCATATATAATATATACTAAGTCTTTTAAATATCAAATATTTTGTCTTTGTTTTTTAATATTCCTATAAATTACTATAGATTTAAAAATGTCCATTGTCTATAAATAATTTGAAATTATGTTGTATATTTGTACATAGAAGATGATAATCTCTAAGTAGTGTTGTTGAAAGGCCTTTTAACCATAGAGAGAGAGAGTGGTACATTGTTTCAAGTTTCTACGAATAATTTTTTTTTTTTAATGATAAAAAAGTAACAAAAATTGTTAAATGATAAATAATAAGTTAGAATAATATGATTTAATGCACTTAATTTATTACATTGTGCAATGAATTCAATTATTCTTCTCTGATAACAAGAATACTGCTGCTATGAAGACCTTTATTCTGTCTTATTTATTTTCCACATGAGGGAAACGATTAAACGCATGAGCTTTTTTTAATGCACAGATGTTGCAGCATGTAAGTATGTAACTCCCATATGTATTTTTTATCTTAATAATTCCATAGTAGCAAAACAATAAATACTGCATCATCAATTTGAATTTTAGTAAATTAACATCCAAAAAGAGTATTTATTGATGTAAGTTTGATAAATAAAGCAGTTAAAACTTTGAAACAGGTCAGAGGTTTTGCAAAAATTTTTACTATACTTGTTTATAATTTTCGGTATAAAATGATATGTAGTTATATTTTATAAAGTATAATAATTTCTAAGATATGCTCTCAATTTATGTGCAGTTTCCAAAGTAACTTTCAGTTGCAAACAATTTGTTCAGGTGAAAACACTTAAAAAGATTATTATCTGTATAAGATCTATTATTGTCAGTTATAGATTGAATTATTTAGCAATTTTAAGTGTAGAAGATAATAATATACTTCAACATCTGAATTACTTAATACATTTATTTTAAAATTACTTTTGGAATAATAATAATATTTTACTATAACAATAAATGATTTAACTTTTAAAAACCGCAGTTATTACAGTCTTTTTATGCTTCACCATATTTGGCTATGTACCTACCAAATACAAAGTAGGTATATTGCCTTTCACTCTAAAAATCTATTTAATTTGATATTGTAAAAAACTAAAATGTATTTTCATAATATTATTTCTATAGGTAAATAATTTATATGCATGAATAACTACTAGATAGTGTAAATTAGTATATCATTTGCAGCTCTAGACGTTGACACGTTCATTGTTACATAAGTATGTGTTAAAAATTAAAAGAATAAATAGGTGTTTTCAAGCCTTGAAAATAGAGGCTTGGGAGAGAGAGAGAGAGAGAGCAATTGTTTGGCATTGTAAGAACTCAACAATTTTTGATTTTTCTACCTTATCGACTGCCTATGTATGTGAGTAAAGCCTCCATAAGTAACAATGATATTAAGGCGCAGGCCGCAGAATATTATTGCTGTGCTGGCTAAGCACAATTCTTCTTAATCTGGATTTGACTTGTCAGATTATAAATTGTATTTACCATGAAATAATAAATTATGTCATTGTCAGTTGTATAATAATTTTTGAAGTAGTGTGATAAAAAGCTGTAGTGAATGTATGTGTTACTATCTTACATTTTTGAATCGACTTCAAAATGCCTAAAATTAAATCATTAAATAATTTTGGTTTAAATTTGTATTTGAATGATATGATATCTTTGACATTCGTAATTTTTTTTTTTTGCTTTTGTTTTAATTATTTATAGAATTTATATTATATAACTTGTTTTTTATGTAATTGTAATTTTTTAAATTTTCGGGGTATTTTAAAATTTGAATACCGATAAACATCCTAATGAGCAAGAAAATTGTGCAACTTATTATCTAAGACCAACAAATTAAATTTTTATACTATTATAGAAACTTAAAATATTTTACATTTTTACACCTGTTATTACCCTTGTAGGATACTTACCATTTCTGATTTATCAAAGATCTTTGTACACAGTAAGATTAATCTTGTAGTTCATGTTACGAAAAATAGAAATTGTTTTCAAAATTCTTACCAGAATATACATTGCTTCTATTATAGGAATTTAAATGAGCATTTTTCTTTATAAATGGATAGTCACAAGGAATTTTATGGAATAATTGAAAAAAATAACACAAAGTATAGTTTAAAATATATTTTCATTTATTTAATTTAATATAATTCAAGCTTTACTAAAAAAAATTCTATCAGTCTACTTCACATCAGAATCATAAAAAACTAAGTACCAAAAAAAAAAAAAATGTATATATAAATCGGCCGTTGAGCTTTGCTTGTACAATATTATCAAACATAAGAAACGACTTTAAAAATTGTACTAACAAATTTATTGACTAGAAACTTAAAGTAGTTTAAAAAAAAGCTATTACTTCGTACAAATGTTTCAGTTACGAAAAAAAAAAAAAGGAAAAAATAGGTAATAAATAAATTACATTATTTATACGTAATAATAATATTGATAAAAAAAAAAAAAAATAGGAGGACTAGAAAGGTTTATTTGTATTACAAAATAGTTAAAATAAATAAGGACTAATTGTGATGTATCATTAGTTATTAGGTTTATAAATTGAAATGGACAAGTAATTTGTTAGTACAAAGTGCAATTTTAATATTATCGTATACAAACAGTAGGTAGACATCAAACTTTAAAATGTAAAATAAAAAAAAAACTAATAAGAAGTCATAAAATAAAAATTAATATTAACTCATTTTTCTACATATTAGTTTATAAAACAGGGCTTTGAATATGGTTTTATTAATATGGTAAATTATAATAATGACCAAGCTACAACAACTTTATTGCAAATAATAAAAAAAAAAAAAAACAAAAACGGGTTGTTGAAATTGATACGACAAATTCTTCAACAAAACGAATAATAGAAGTTAAGCAATACATTTTATGGGGTAAATACTCAAACCAGAACTAACATACAAACAATACCTTAATAAATCTACATAAAAAAAAAAAATATTGTTGATAACAAAGAAAATTTGTTCATTAGACAATCTAATAGTAGTAAGGAATACGCACTACACCGAACACAGTGGTATAGTAATAGTGATTTATAATAATTTTTTCTAATACTAAAGTTGTAAAAAAATAGGAATTTTTTAAAAGTCCAGGTTTTATAATCATAAATACAATCTATATTATTTGATTTATCACAAATATGCCAAAATGAGACATATTAATTTGTATAGTATGCAGTAATGGTATGCATTTCAAACTACTGTCATGAACATTCTTGAGGTAGTTTTGTTTACTGACATTAAATACAATGTTATGTGTAAATGTAATAACCACGAGAAAGAGAAGATGAATACGTAAATATTTTCTATTATTAATCATATTTATTTTACTGTGAAGGACACTCAATTGACGACACTCGTAAGAAATAAATTACTATAAAAAAAAACTTAAGTATCTAAATAAATATAAATAATGGTTTGTTTAATTTTAAAATTAAATACTATTGTCAATATTTGGTTTTATAAAGTAATACACATTATCATATAATAAGTGATATTTTAGTTTAAGTTAAAACTTAAAACCCATTATTGTAAATTGTATTGTTTTAGACAAATATTTATTTAGTGAATTAAAAAAAAATTTTTTTATAAATACAATTTAGTTTACACAAATGTAGATTTTGGTTGATGTTCAACAATCTTCAGTACACTCACAGAAATAGTTCATTTTAAATGCAAATTTTAGAATGGAATTTTAGTATTATACATGTGTTTGAATTAGTAAGATCCAAAAAATATTCTTTAAAATTATTACATGAGTAATTTATTAATGCTCATTTCTACAGTTCTATCACAAACACTATCATTTTTAATTCATTATAAATAAATATTACAGATACCATTATAAAAAATTTCTTAAATATATAGGATGATTCGCGATGTTTAAATTTAATTCAGATTTTAACACTTAATAACATCTTCAAATTCTAAAATTAGATTGCACTATAAAATGTATTCTTAAACCATATTATAAACTAAGAACAAATAAATCCGTTTTTCCTTTCTAATGTGAAGTTACAAAATTACTCTGTACAACCAAAATAATAATTGTCTTACAAATAGATGAATGTGATAAATACTTAGTTCTTGTAACACACCATATTTAAAAGATAATAATTATATTATATTGGCCACAAATACTTAAGAGAACGAAGGGAAGATATAAAAATATATTTCATCAAAATTAGATCAACTTGATACAAAACGTACATAATTTCTATAAATCTACAGTATAAATTATTACTTGGTATACTTATTTTATCATTTAGGCCTAGAGGATGATTGATAAAACATAACTTTATTACTAAGTTAGTTTTCAATCCATACATTGAAATTAAAACAAAATGGCAACTTTTTAAATCAAAATTTTACAACAAAAATAAATAAATACTCTTAAAAAAAAAAAAAACTCACTTGGAGGATATAAAAAATATAATTACAATGGCGTTTCTTTTCGCCATTTAAAACTATCAGTGGGCAAATGAGGGGTTTTATTTTTACGTCCAGCAGCCATTTCTAAACCATTACGAATAGCTGGCATTATCCTTAATGCTGGATTAGTAACAATACCATTACGTTTTTGCTTGTTGTTTCCCAAATTTTTATTATGACTAAAATAAAATATTATAAAAATTAACATAATAATCATTAAATAAAATCATGATAATATAATATGTACTTGGAATCAGAAGTCGATTTTTTTAACACAGCCTTATTACCAAGAATAATTCGCATATGAGTGTCACGTGAAAAATGATCATCCGTCAATACTGAAATAATATTGAAATGTAAGTACATACAAATTCAAAACATAAATCATAGGTAGAGTCTAGATATAATTACAATTAAATATGTTGCAATAATATATCAAGAAATATGATAACAAATAATATGCTCTTAATATATCAAGTACCTACGTTCAAAAATGTTGGATATTGATGGGAATATTAATAATAATTAAATTCAAATTTTCAATTAATACACACAGCAAGCTTTTTATATAATAGTCTATTATTATAAATTATATGAATTATTTATTATTACAAATGACCTAAATTGTGAAAAAATGACGTTAAAAAATACACAATATGCATTTAAAGCTAAAAATGCCCAAAAATGCAAAATTAAATTAAAATATTCTACATCAAGGGAGCATGAAACAAATTTTTAGCTAAGATAGCATTTTATAGAATTAAAGGGAAAAAAAATGCAAAAGTCATCAACATACTAATTCTAATAATAGATAAATTGAAAAAATAAAATTTTAATTGAAAGTAACAAACAATAGGGGAACAAAATATATTATATTCTTGAAATACAAAGAAAATGTCTTTATAAAAAAATACTATTAAGTTGAAATGCTAAAAATATTATTTACAAGTGAGTATTCTTGAATTGGAAGACAATTATAACATTTTAACTGAATGAAAATGAAAAACGAATATAATATTTTACCACTTAGAAATAGCTTTTAATAAATAAAACATTTAAGTAAATCTAATAGACTCAAAAAATTATTTAAAATTTGCAATTTATTTTTCAGGTTACAAAAAAAAAATGTTAATAAAAAAAGGGTAAGTTATTTAAATCAATGAATGACTTTACCATGAATACTCGGAGCTGAAGGTTCTTCTAAATTTGGGCTGTGAGGTGGTGTTGCATATATAGGACTCTGCAAAGGACTTAGTACTTTAGAAGTGGGTCTTGACTTGATACGTCGACTACATTGTTGTAATTTTTGTGTAAAAGTCAATGGAGTCAACTGCAAAAAATAATGATATTATTTATTTACATTTAAAATATATTCTCAACATGTTTACTGGTAAAATACTTTTACCTGTTTTGGTAAATCTTGGTGAGAACTTTTGGTACTATCAGTCAAATTAGAACTGGATTTGCTATAGTTTGAAACAAATGAAGTTCGTTTAGCTGTTGAATCTGGCGATTCAATGGGAGATGAATCATGAATCGGAGCATGATTGGTATTAGATAATAATGGATTCACTAATATAGCTGAGGATGGTTTAGTTTCAGTTGTTGAACCAGAACCACAAGAAGTATTAGCTGTATTAAATCCACTACCTGAAAATAAGATTTATTTGATACAATCTTTTTTAAATGTAAAAATGATTATTTTTAAACATTACTTTCGTTTTTTGTAGGACAAAATTGTTCTAGTAGCTTGACAATATTATCATGGCCACTTTTTGCAGCAATTTTTATGGCATTTCGTCCACAGTGGTCAGATACCAATGGGCTGGCACCTTGCATTAACAATAATCGAACACAAGTCTCATTACCTTCTTGAGAAGCAATACCTATTTAATTGAAAAATAAAACATTTAAATTCACGATAGTTTAAAACAAAAATAATAGTTAAAAGAAACACAATATGCATGGCACTTAAATTAAGCTATAATGATTTATTAAAAAAAAAAAAAAAAAATTAAAGGACTGCATTATATTAAGTTTTAATATTATATAGAAAAAATTAAGTGAATACTGTGATGTCATAAAACATGTAATGGAACTTATTAATAATCTTAATTGAATATATTCTGCATTTAAATTCAAAGGATACAAATATATTATAATAATTTTAACAATAAATAGTATATAATATATTATATTATAATAGCTATTATGAGTAATACAATAATAAATGACTGAAGTAGAAATTACACAATTAAAATAATAATAACAATAAAAATGTAAGTAATTAAATATATAATATAATATATATATATATATATATATATATTGAAAATTATTAAAAGATAAGTAATACATTATTTTAATTAAAAATGCAATAGCAAGGTATCTACACTTTTAGTCATAATATGTATAATAATAATTTACCCAAGGCTGTTGCTCCTTGATTACACGCATGATTAACATTAGCCCCATGTTCAATTAATAACCGAACAATGACAGAATGCCCTTGCCATGCAGCCAAGTGAAGAGGTGTTCTATTTTCATTATCAGTTGCATTTAAATTAGCTTTTCCAAGTTTCAACAATAAGGATACCATTTCACAGTGACCTTGCCAACAACTAACATGTAAAGCAGTTCGGCCCTAAAATATAAAATCAGAAGTTTTTAGTAGAAGTTTTTCTAAAATTTCAAAATAAATAAAAATTTAACATTTTAACAATATTAACTATGAACATTTTAGAATTAATTTAATTTAAATAGTTGATAACCCTTTCCTTAGAATATTAGTATAAATCTAGATTAAAACTCATTAAAAATTAATATAATTATGGAAATTTGAACAATATTACTAATGAATATACATGTGAAATAGAATTAATATTTTTAAATTGTTATCAAAATAAATGAAATCCAGTTAACTAAATACATAAATATTTAATAGTAAAAAACGATATTTATTAAACATAAATCTCGAAGTCTATAATTATTAAATAAATTTGAAATCACAAAATAACTATTAATAATATTATTTATAGAACAACAATATGTTTATTTTTATTTTTAAAATTATTATAATTATTTTATAATGCTAAACATATTTTTTTAATAATAATAATTTAATAAAATTTTAATTTATATTAAATTATTATTTTGAAGGATTTGTAGATCTTAATCAAAAGTAATACAATTTTAATTATGTTGAAGAATTAAGTTTTTAGTTTAAAACACACAGTACTAACTTCAGAATCTGTGCTTTCAACATCTGCTCCACCAGGGTCAATAAAAAATTTAGCCATTGCTAAATGATTTTCAAGAGCAAGAACATAGAGAGTACTTCGACCATCAGCATCTTTTTTGTTTACGTCTACTCCATATTCTACAAGACTTCTAACTACTTCAATATGACCTTCCAACGCAGCTAATCTAAAAGTTTACATAAAATATTAAAAATAATTTACAAAATTATAATTATTTAAGCCATAAAAACAATACCTTAAAGCAGTTCTTCCATCATGGGCTTTTTGATCTGGAGGAGCTCCATAGTTTTTTAAAAATTCACTTACTAATTCTGAATGCCCTTCTTCAGCAGCTAACATTAAAGGTGGTTTACCATCATTATCAGTTTGGTCAATTTTTGCTCCACTCTCCAACAATGTTCTGCAAACAACTTGATGACCTTCGAATGCAGCATAATGTAATGGTGTCCAACCAGAATTATCTCTATGTTGTTCATCAAGACCTGAAATATATAACTTTTTAGACGATGCTCTCCTGGCCACAAATGTGTTTACTTAGCATGTGAATTTGAATAATTAATTTTTATTTTGCATTTTTTAGTTTTTAGTCATTATTTGGTCATTTTCCTACATTTTTACTGATTTTACACTAGTTAACTTCTTATTGTTTCTTGTTGACCATTATGCAGATAACTTAAAACTTATAAATTAATTAAAAAATACTTGTATCTTTTATATTTTTTTTTTGTCATTTATAAATGATAGTTGCATTTTTTTAATGTTTCTTAAGTCATCAACTTCTGAGCCCAATTTATGACTATAACAATTTTATAGTTAAAACTAACTATTCTATATTCAAAATAAGGAAGACAGGCTGCAGCGACTAGTTTTCATCGGTTTAGATAAAAAATTAGATCAAATAGTTAAAATTGTACCAATCCTCAAAAGAGAATTTTGAGGTGTTTTTTGAATTGGCAGAAATAAGTATAAAATGGATTTAAGTCAAAAGAGGATATACCTATTTAAAAATGATTTATAGAAAGAAAGAAAAAAATGTTTAAAGAAAAATGTTGTATTTAAAACCGGTTTTGAAACAAATATCCTTATTTTAATTACATTTGTCAAACTTAAAATATTAAAAAATACATACCTCTATCTAGTAGTTGTGATACCACAACATTGTTCCCTTGAGCTGCAGACACACTAAGCACAGTACGTCCTTCATTATCTATGCTGTCCACATAACAACCCCAAAAAAGTAAAAGTGAAACACATGCAGGATGTCCCATTGATGCAGCAGCCCACAAAGGCGTTCTACCTAACTTATCACAGTGGTCTACATCAGCTTCTGCTTCTAACAAAATTTCGCAAACATCTCTGAAAAAATCAATTATGATTTAAATTAAAATGGACAATAATTTTGTTAATTAACTATTAGTAATACCTATGGCCTTCGAATGCGGCAACAAGTAAAGGTGTCATCCCATCTTTATCTTCATGATCAACAAAAGCTCCAGATTCCAACAACAAAGTGACAACTTTGGCATATCCTCCATTAGTAGGTGCACATAAAGCAGCAACACTCAAAGCAGTACGGCCATCACTATCTTGATGATTGATATTCGCACCATTATCCAGCAATTTTCCAACTATATCGGCATGGCCCATATATGCTGCAGCAATCAATGGCGTTCTACCATCACCATCAGTAGTATTAGGGTTTGCACCGGCTTCTAGTAATTTTATCACAACATCATTGTGACCTCCCCAAGCTGCAGCACGTAATGCTCCACGTCCTTCACAATCAGAGCATTCTACATCAGCTCCATGTTTGAGCAATAACTCCACTACCTAATAGTATAAGATATAATTAGTCAATTTATTATATAGTTAGTCAAAATGTATGTTATTACTTGTGAGTGACCACCCCACGCAGCAGCTCTTAAAGCAGTCCAACCTTCAACATCTGCATGATCTATTTTACAGTTATATTTTAATAGAAGCTGAAACAAAAATAGTTAACTGTAAAAACTATTATGAAAATAACAATGATAAGTATTAATGTAAAGTATAATTACTGAGAGTATGTTTTTAAAAAAAAAGTAAAAACTTAATTTTTTTTTTAACTCTGGAGATATTATCATTCAATTTTATTTAATATTTACAAACAAATATCACTGTCATAAACATATAATTATCAATATTTTAAGATGAAAAAAAAAATACTGCAGAAGAAATAAAGAAAAGAATTATTTTCACTGTCAAGAATTGCGTATTTTATTTATAAGTTTAAATTATAAAAAATTGTATTTATTTTTTATCATTGATTAAAAGACTATTTTCTATACGCAATACTAGTTAGGAGACAATTCTACTAATCTTTTGTATAATTTTTATTTATTAATGCCATTATTTTATAACCAATGATTAATCTTTGTATTATAAATAATGTGTATAAAACATATGTTGTAAACAACAGAATAATTATTGTGTTAAGCACCATCCTTATTTTTAATATTGACATACAAGCCGAATCATTGCTAACATTAATTTAATTTGTGAATTACAGAATATTTATTATGCTGACCAAGTACTAGTGCTGGGAAGTACTTACATTTTTTGATTCATTCCCAATTTAAATTTAATAGTAGTGATAACTACTTTAATTAAATTTAAAATTTACTAATGATAATAATATAATTTAAGAGCACATTAAAAACATTTAATTAATTATAAAATAATAAAAAAATTCATCAAATTAAGAAAAAAAAAACTTGCTAAGAGGATGTCATACCTGTATGTATTATCTTTATCTTACTATTGCATAACTTACCAAAACATCCAGCAATTCTAATTTTTTATTGCAATCCTAAACATTAGTATGAATTGATCTGTTATTTAACTTTAAGTTAAGAAGATTACGTGTTCTCTCACTAATTTTTAAGTGAAATATGAACATTTTTAAATATTAATATTTTATTCTTGTAACTCCCTTAAATATTAAAATACTATGACAAATTCAACAAAAGAATATGGATTATGTTAATACATTTAAAATTTATAGGGCAATTTACACTAATATTTAAGCTAAATACACAAAATTGGACAAGATGAATAATTATGGTATGTTATGTGTTAGTAAGATGGAGGATAAACATTATAGAAGTATAATGTCATAATATCCTGTTAAATTGTACAATTTATAATATGTATATATGCAGCTTGACACTTCCTATTTGTTAATTACATAGAAAAAAAAAGAAAACTAATATATAATTAACATTAGCGACACATTATAGATATTAACTAAAAAAACCTACTCAATGAAATTGCATTTCTATTACAGATTAATTATTATGTGTTCGCAAAAAAAAAATATAAATAAATGAAGAGTTATCAATTAAACTACAATAGCTATACTAATTTAAAAAAAAAAAAAAAGATAAAATCTTTGAAAAGTATGAAAAATGTCACTAACAGCAAATAACCTTTTAACCAATGATAAATTTCAGTAATAAATAATGGAATACTAAAATATATGCATAATTTATTTAAATACCTCTACAACTTCAAGATAACCATGACGTGCAGCTATATTAAGTGGTGTTTGTCCATTATTATCATTCACTTCTAAATTTATATCTGAATGAGCTTGTAATAAATCTCGAAGAACATTTAAATTTCCATCCATTGCAAGTAAATGTAAAGTATTCCTACCATTGATATCTACTTCATATAAATTTGAAGGTAATGAAGTATTTGAATAAAGTGCCAAATTTTTTTCAAATTTTGGGGATGATACTAATCCAAAATTTGTTTCAATCTAAAAAAATTAATTACAGTTAATAATAGATAAAATTTTAAAATTTCAATACGATTTTTTTTTTTTTTTACCTTATTAGATTTTAGATCAACATCTGATTTAAAACAATTATTGGCTCCTTCCAAAAAATTAACAGTTTTTCTATCATAACAAGGAATTGTCATACTATCAGAAATTTGTGCTCCACTGTCAATCAACCATAGTAATGGCAATAAATTAGTGTCAGAAAAATTTGTCCAGACTGGTAATGGATTTACTCTTGATAAATGATAAGCTAATTTATGAGTTTCTTCATACCCAGGAGGTTTTGAACATCTAAATAAATATTAAAAAATGAAATTATTATAATTAATATAATTTATTTTAGAAAATAAATACCTTAGCGTATAATGAAAAGCAATCATAGCATGTCCTTCATTAGCGGAGCACAAAAACCTTCTAGTACAATGTTTGACATCTAGGAACCATTCTCCGAAACTGTGATGAAATTGTATTATTTTTGAATCTCTTGGTAATGAAAATATTCTTCTTAATAAGCTAAATCGTTTGTGAAATTCCTCAACAGTCATGTATTGGTATACAGAATGTATAATACTACTTAATTGTTCTTCTGATAGAGGTTCAGGAGATGCTAAAATTACATTTAATAAAGGCCGTACCTAAAATACAAATGTAAAGTTTAATTTATTATAAGGATTTAATTTATACATTTTTGGATGTACTTACTTTTGAAAAATGTTTTGAATTCAAAAGCCTCTGACAAAACCATAAATACAGTCCATTAAGAGTTCCAGGAATATCTTTAATTTCCCTCAAGACTACACATCCATCGGCTATTCCATCTAATACCCTTTCCAAGTAAAGAAAACAACCATTACTTTTAATATGCAACTGATTTAACATTTCAGCTGTATCTCTACTCATATGTTGGCGTAAAGATTCCTCAGATTCCAAACGGCTCAATATATACTGTTGTATATCTCTAACTACCTATGAATAAATATTAAATAAATTTAAAATAAAAAACAGATAACAAATTAATGAAAATATTACATACAATTGTATGATAAATATAATTAACAAAAAAATAGTATACATACTTGTGATTTACGGAGATCATCTATGCAAATTTTACGAAAACCAGAGAACATACGAGCAACATTTTTGTTTTGTCTACGTGTTGTACAAATAAGCATCAACCATTGAGGAAATAAATGATGATGAGTAGCTAATAGCTCTGTAATAGTTTTACTTGAATTATTCTTAAACTTTGGATCAGATCTATCATTTGAACATAATCCTTCATCAACTGAATCAACTAAAAGAAACATTGTATGTTTTGGTAATTCAAGATCAATTAGTGGAAATACAACAGCTTTTTTAAATGCATCATCAGCATCTTTTACTATATTGATTGGAGACAAAGATTCTTGTATTGCTGGATCAGATTTTAATCTTTCTTTGTATGATTTGGGCAATGAATCAGATAATTGTGAAATCAAACTTAGAATAAAATGTGTAACTGATAATGTGTTGATATTTTGAGCTTGACAAAAATGATAAGCCAATAGTCTTCTATTTAATGCACGTTGTTGTCTGCCAGATGGATGAACAATTTCGCAGCATAATGAAGTTTTTCCACATCCAGCACCTCCAACTAGTAGTGCTCCACATGTTTTCCAATTGCTTCTTTGATCAAAACAATGTAATAATTTTTGAAATACCCATTCACGGCAATAGAATGGTTTTTGAGCCAAATCACTTGAAGTCATTTTGTTCTGATTGTTTTCATATTAGTTAAAAAGTTCTTGATCATTGATATCATAGGTTAATTTAAAACTATTAATTTAACTATTCATATGTAATAAAACACAGGTAATCTGAAACATAAAAAATGTAATTAATTTTTTATCATAAGTAGGTACTCACTAAAGATTAGTATATTTTTGCATAACTATTAAGTAAGTTATAAAAAAAACATTTATAATGATATAGTATATTATGTTGGCAAAAAAGTTAAATTTAAATAAAAAAAAAAAACCATGAGTAATTGCTGAGATTGTGTTAGTTTTGACTCTACAACACTACCTATAACTTAATATTATAAATTACATAGTAAATACCTAAAGCAATGCATTTAAACTTGACTTTTATCAAATGTAAGAAATGCGTAGATATAAATTTCTTAATTTATAATAATTGTTAATTCTAAAAATATATGAAATATATAATAAACAATTATTATAAAATTGTATTCATAACATGTCAATGAGGTTATCACGAATGGATCTTAATGGAAATAATTTCATGAACCTTGAACTTTATTAAATAAAAACACAATTGCAACACAAAAAAAAATGTACTAATACCTATTGTATAACATATTTCATAGTAAACATGCTATATGTTTATATTAAAATATAATCTAGAAATGTTTTTTATTTAAATAATATTAAAATGTAAGGTAAAAGTGGGAATACTAATCAAGAGGACATTACACCCATTCACATTGTCACAGACTTACAAATACATAATATAGCTAATTGTTCATTCTCATCTGAAGAATCTATTTAACTCTTTTATGCTTAATACTGCAATGATCTTACTTATAATCAAATTAAAATTTAAGAATATCTAAGTAGGTTTTTTTTATAATTTTAATTTTAAAAGTTAATTATAAACTTTCTAAAATTCTAAATTTTTTATGCATTTTAAAATGGTCACAACTCGCTTAAAATTAAAATATAAAAGTTTAACAGATAATAGGTATTCTTCTTTTTAAGTTTACTTTAATAATAAGTATTAAAGAATTGAATGGAATCATTAGAATATAATATAATTTACTATGTTATGCTGTTTTTAGGACAAAGACAATGCATACAGATTATTTAAACTAAGAAGTTTTTTTTTTTGATAAAATGTAATATCTACCTACTCCATTAATCATATTTTACAATTATTTTCATTTAGGTTTATAAGTCTTATATTTCATTTATTAATTACTGTATAATTTTACCAATATGTTTATTTAATAAATGTAATTATAATGATAATATAAAAGTATAGATTCTTAAGTAATGAAAAATACCGGCAATTCATTTTATTCCTCAGTTCACACTAAATACAATAATTATCCAGTAAGTAATCACAACTTATTAAATTTGTTTTAGATGGTATACATATAACAACATAACAAAATTGTTGATTGACCAAAACTTAACCAACTATCATATTGCCCCAAAAATAAATAGTACGTGAATTAGTTGACTACATAAATCATTGCATTTCCTAATAGGTCGTATAGACCTAAATAGTGGTACATAGTATGTATATTTAGCCTAGTATATTTACAATGAAGAATCATTGGATAGAAAAGGAGCTGCTTGTATTCAAAATAAATTGAACTCAGACATAATTTAATAGATAGTCATTTAAATGCTCAAAATATTTCTGATCATTTTTAAGAAATTGTGACGAATGTCATAAAGTTGCTCGGTGCTCTTAGAAATGATATTAATCATAATGAGTAATGAATTAAAATCTATGACTCGTGCTAATTTTGTAGTTGTACATTTCTTACCAATGTGATGAACACACTTAATAACATCAATTACCATACAGATTTAATTTATACGTATTGGTATTTACGTTTACTATGAGTTGGATATTATTCAGACAAATCGAGTACCTATCTATTGTAATATTATAGATGTGTTTGGCGTCTCGAACGACGAGTGTCAGTTAGAACTGTTGGTTGAACCCAACTATTTTTACGGTTGACCGGACCGAACCCCAGTGTCTGAGACACCTATGATCCGTCAAACAGCAAAAAAACCATTGACACTCGACGTCCGGCCGCTGCGCGCCGTTCTTACCTCTGAGACAACGGTGACAATAGACAGACGGACTTCCGTGACACAACAGAAGGGGCGCCCAGCATGACGGTGGACCGGAAACGAAACGCTGGCTGACACACGGACGGACGTTCGTCTCTCGGCAAAACGGTCGAACGGGAAATACCGGAGGAGGATAGAAGACGGCTCGAACTCGTCGGCGTCGGAACAAGACGCGACGACACAAACGACACGCGCGCGACGTTATCGTTCGGACGCGGTTTGATTTCGGCCGTCACACCGGTCGAGTAAACAAAAACAAAACGGAATGGGATGGAGAAAAAAAAAAAAAAACGAAATTAATTCTCGCCTGGTTAATATCACTTCCCCGCACCGTCCGTAAGACGTGTGTTTGTGTGTTTGTGTGACCGAATACACGCACTACGGTGGATTCTATCGGCGGCGGTAGTAATCTGCCGATCGGTAGGGGGGCGGCGGCGGCGATAGTGGAGAGGACGGCGGCGGCGGCGGCGGAGAGACAATTTCAAGCGTGTGATATCCGCGCCGCCGTGTAAAATCCGGCGAACGTGCGTGCGCGTGTGCGCGAGCGTTGGGTTCTGCGCTACTTGCGAATACGGTGGCGGTGTAGTGGGTGCTGTTGTTCGGAACGTTGTCGTCCTGACGTCACGCCACCGCGGTTTCCTCTGCCTCCACCGTATGATATTATTATCGTTGATAACGTCGTCGTCGTCGTCGAATACCCGAGGTAGGTATGAGGTCTACGCCGTCGCTTTATAGGGTCAAAATAATTATTTTTGCCGTTTGTGCGTTCACGATAGCTGCAGCTGCTCCCATATAGATGTATTTTCTTCGGAGAAATAACTCGCTGCTCGGTGGCACTCGAGAAAGGAGAAAATGACCGATAGGAGTGAGGAATTTAATAGGGGTATAGTCCGTATAACGATAAATACACCGTAATAATATGATGATGATTCTACGAAAAACCGTACCATTATATTATAGATATTTATCACATAATAGGTATGGATCGACATAATGTATAATATCGATCAAACATCCCGATCACAGTTCGTATTTGTCTGTCATTTGTTCGTGTTCAAAATTAATTTTTATACGTTGTATTTTAACGTTGTAATTATTATTATTCCATTTTTAATTTTTTTTTTTTTTTTTAATATTTCAACAATACATCGTCGAGTTATTTTAGATTAATATAATATTTCAATAAATAAACCCATTATTTTATTATAGGTATGTAGTTATTGTTATTTGGTTACCGAATTCCATTTGGTCACTAGGTCAGTGTTAAGATTTTTTTAAATAGGTACCTATCTATTTACCAAATTAAATAATATTCTTGAGATAAAACAAAAATCGTTTACCAGAGGTATTTATTCGGTGTGTTATCGCTCAAACATAAATAAAATATGTGAGCGTATTCATTAGTCGTTATTATAAATTATAATGTAGTCGGCGACCGGCGTAATAAATAGTCGAAAACTCATAACTCACAGCATTTGAAAAGCGTTTAAGCGTTATTATTATTTTCAACGACTATCAGCTACCTATCGACAATATTAATTTTCCAAAAAACAACTAAATTTTTCAATCTGCTCTTGGTATGCTCTATTAACTATTATTTTTAATATATTGTGGTCTGTTGTATTGGTAATTATTATAATATTAATAATTATTTGATAAAATTTTAATTTTTGGAGGTTTAAATATACACAAAATTATTAAGAATTTTTTTTTATAATAATTAAAATATAATATAGTATTTTGTTTAGAATCTAAGTAAAGCATTAAAGCGATAAATATATTGATCTTGCAATGATGTTTGCGTGTGTACATGATAAGTAGGTAGTCGATAAAATGTTTCGATTTTCAACTTAAAGGATTATTTTGGATATAAACTCTTATCTAGTTTGTACTTTGGAGAGGTTAAAATTAAAAATTCCAAGTACTTTTTTTATATTCAGGAAACAATAAAAGAAAAGAGTGTGGACAAGTGATTACAGGCTGCTGTACATTAATATATAAGAGTGTTAAATTTAAATCCAATGATAGGTATCATTGTAAACGAAAAATGATTCTGAACGTAGATGATTTGTCAGCATAGGATATACATTTTAAATTTGTTGGTGAAAAAGGTAGTTTATGTTTTAATGAAAAATGTTATTTTAAATTTATACAAAATCGCGTAACGATATAATTATTTATTCATAACGTATACGTCCTAGATAGGTACTTGAAAATTTCACCAGTTATTTATATTAGCATAATCTTTACATAATTTAATTTTATAAATATTTCGCTTATATTAAGGTTATAAATAGCTAACATTTAAAATATTCGATTTTGTTTAGGTACCCAGATTTTTTTTATAAATTTCGATAAAAAATTTTTTGGCCAAGTCAAAATACTTGGAAATTTCATATAAAGTTCCTCATGAGTTATGCTTATATAGAGATATAAAAAATTATAGAAATAATAGCATCATTTTTTTTATTAGTATTTCAAGTTCGAATATTGACAAAAATTTGTCAAAATCATGAATATTTTCAAATTATTTTGTAGTTATAAAATTCAGATGTGCCCACGGAGCCTTTAGATATTAGTCTCGCGGAGCAGTTTGAGAACTGCTGCAGTATATAATTCATCAATTATACTTAAATAATTAATGTTAGAAATTTTTTCTTTGCGTATTTTTTGATATATAAATGCATATTTTACACAAAATTGCATATTTTGCATAACACGTATACATTTAAATGTTTCAATTTTATTTTATAATTGCATCGTTATATGCAAAATGTATAGATTATAATCTATAAACCCTGCGTTGTATGAACAATTATAAATTATAATATACAAATTTGTTCCACTACATAACAACTGAAAATATTTTTAAAAATATAAAATTATCTACGTTTTCGTAGAGTATCATTATTACTTATTAGTTATTAGTTGGTAGGTAGACATATCTAATTGTAGGTAGGTATATTGTTTCTCCTATCGTATATTTTTATCTTATCTACTATAATATCTACTGTATCCAGTTATCGTCAATACTATACCAAACTCAAAAGAGTGACAGACAGACGACTGCAGTTCGAAATGTACATTCGGCAATAGCCAACGTATTATAAAACGTGTTCATTTTATATAAAATTGTTTGTGTTTGTTACTTTACAATGCCAAAGTGTCCGAGTTTAAAATTACCATCACTTAAAAAATCGACTGAATCGTATAAATGTTGATTCACCATCAAAATCTTATCTTATTACAGCATCTAAAGCTCTTGAAAAAAACAAATAATAATACTATTACAACATTTATAAATGATTGTCTCAGAGTATTACAATATGTATCATCATATTTTAATTTTATAACTTTACGATGAACAAAAATCTGTAATAATCAAAATTTATTTTGCATGCTTTGTGCTTTTTAAGTGCATATTTGAAACTTTTTAAGTTCATATTTTAAAATTGTAAATGCATACATTTTTACTTATTAATAATAACCCAACTAATATACACGATGAAGTGTGGTTGTAAAATGTTTTTAACAATTTGGTATGTTATAGTAAGGGTTAACTATTAACTACACGATTTACACTGAATACAAAACAATGTAGTGTTGTAGTAAGTCTGGTTCACATTACAGTATGTGCGTCATGTAACCGTGTCGTGCTTCGTGAATTTAATACATTTAGTATTTACATCATATTATATAATATTATAGGTAATAAAAACGTTTCTAATACGTTACCTAGAAGGCTACAAGTGGAATATAATCAACTTGTCAGTTGTCATGAACAAAGTTTATAGTGATAACTTAGCTTTGTAAGATAATTATTATTTATTTAATGTTTCCATGATGCTGAGCATTCACAGACTCACAGTCTACTATTCTGTACTTTACCAGTTAATACACTACATAGTACTAAACAGTGGTGTTAAAAATAAGTACTGTACAAAACAATAACTAACAAACATTTACTATGATGTAACATGTTTTTACTGGTTTAAAATAACGTATCTCAATAGCTGATACCTATATAATAAATTCACTATGACGGGTAAAATATATATACATCTATTATGAAATAATATCGACCATTTGATACAGAAATCAGATTACAAATGGAAAAACCTCAAAATTAATCGAAGATAATGTTTTTATTTTTAAATCGGTTCGCAGTAGTAACTGCGCACCGAGTTGCATTGTATTTATTAGCGATCCCCTCACTTGTCAACTATACGTATTACGTATTTTATATAGGCGTGCGGTGCTGTCACAGTGTTGTGCACCGATTAGTGTGTGCTTTTTGCATAACTGTTTTTACTTTAGGAGCAATAATATGTTCACGACCTAATAATTTTTTACCAAAAAATATTGTTGAATAATTTTTTATGGATAGCGCACCGATATTTTTGAAAAACAATTTACAACGGTGAAGTTTTAAAAAAATAAAAAATATTTTTTTGATAAAAGTAATGCGCTTGCACCTGCACACCTACGCTCGAGCCGCCTCTGCCCAATGGTACTAAAGCTTATAACTATATAGGTAATATTTATTATTTAATAATAATTACTATTAACATACCTACCATTTCTATCTATGTATATTGGCTACTATGCCACGATGGGTGTTACGGCTGTTTTGGTTATTTCTGTAAATTCGTGATGATTTACAATACGATAATGTGCAGTATCTTGTCACCGAACTCGGCGTGGTCCCAATTAGTTCGGATAACTGAGATTCTACCGAAATGGTCAGCTCCCATTTCGCCGCCGTTTCATTTCGCCGCAGTTCCATTTCGTCAAATTAATTTTTTAAGTAAATTTAAGATTACAAATAACATACTAATTAGGTATATTTATGTAAAAATAGTAATAATTAGGTGTCTTATAAAGTCATAAAGAAAAAAATCAATATTTTCTTAATAAAAAAAAATAATAAAAGTAATTATATAAAATAATATAAAAAAAATTTTTTTTTAAACTAGTCATAATAATATAGTTATTATATTATATTATATAAAATTATTTGTTATGTTTGATTAAATAACTAATATTGTCCAAATAATCAATCCATTTCATCTGCGGAGGATCGCTCGTCACTCTTTCCTTAAGACTACAAATTCTTTGTTCCAGCTTAACATATTTGTTGTAAATTCTTTTTACTTTTTTTCCACGTTGAAGAAGTTTCATGTCATCCTCAATTTTGGCGTGTTCTTTTTGTAATATAACTATAAATTCAAATATAATGGGGTGATTTCGATCTGCTGCTTTATTTAATGCTTAATGCCAACCTTCTAAATCATTTGTTGTCCGTCTATCTGTATTAGTCCAGTGGTTCCAAATATATCGGCTAAATCTAAGCGTTAAATCGTCTAACCATGTTTCAATATAATAATTCAACAATTCTTCCACATTTTCATTATTTTTAGGTTTTTCACTCCCTATTATTAGTCATAAATCATCTAACTGTTCTATAGGAGCTAGAGGTAAAGCTGAAATCCTACGAACTAAAGTTTTAATTAGTGGATCACCTTCAGATGAAACATAATCACTTCGAAGACCAACATCAACAACTTTCTTATAAGCTGCCTGTGTATAATGAAAAAAGCATCCACGAATTTGTGCATCAGGATATTTATTTTTTATTGTATTAAACATCGTCAATTCAAAGTCTAATTGAAAAATTGTTAGCAATAGACATTTTCCTAAGCTATTAGCTTTTGATATTAAAAGGTCAATCATTCAATTATATGTAGTTTCAGATTTATTTGGAAGTAAAGCATACATTCCTGGGAATACTACATCAAAATATACAAAATGTATAGTATATAATTTTAAAAATATTTTTGGTACACTTTTAAAAGTACCATCCATAAATAGAGTTTTAGCATCACACATTTTAGAAAAAATTTCTGGTTTTCCAAAAATTAAAATTTTATCATCTAAACCATCGTTACACAAAATAAAATTTCTCCCATCTAATGTTTGACGCCACAAACCTGGTATATGTAAGTCTTTTCTATTTTCAGGTTGTGGAGGCACTTCTTTACGTTTATTTCGATGAATGCTTGATTTTACTGATTGATATGTTGCTACAGCTTTTTCTCTTTCATTTTGGGTTATACAATCTCCTTCTTGTCTTAAAAATGAAGTTCGATCTTCTTTATAAATCTATAGAAATAAATAAGTAAATTTATACTTAGCGTGATATCTACTATAGTTATCTATCTATCTATATATATGTAGGTATATACCAATATATTAATCTATAAGTGTGGACTGTGGTCGTAGTATATTATTAAACATCTTTAATATATTTAAATAATTTAATCATAAAAATCGTAACTTTGTTTTTAATTATTACGTATACAATATAATATAATTATTATTATTCTTTATTTTAAATAAATAATTAAATAAGAGTGGTCAATTGAGTAACTCTTAGCTATTTACACAATATTTTTATGAATTATATTAACCTTATACTAAATGGCAAATATTTATGATTTTGACGAATTTTTGTTAATATTTTAACTTCAAACGCTAATAAAAAAAAATTGTGCCTATGTATTCTTATGAGGAACTTATGAGGAACTTTGTATTAAATTTTCAAGTATATTTTGACTCGGCCAAAATTTTTTTATCTATATTTATAAAAAAAAAATAATAAACAAAAACGAATATTTCAAATGCTTATAAATAGCATTAAAATAAGTAAAATATTTTGAGAATTAAATTATGTAAAGAAAATTACAATCTAAATAACTGGTGAAATTTTTAAGTATCTACGACTTATACTTTTTGAATTATAACAAATATTTTAATTCGCTTGACTCGTTTTAGGATAAATCGTTATCGTTACATAGTTTCATAAAAATTGAAAATTTAAATGTACTTAAAATTTCTCCTATAATGATGCTTTGAGTTTTCTCTATAGCTACTTGAAGGAAAATTTATGGCAAATTTTTTAACCTTAGATACAATCACAAAATTTTTTATGATTTTTCATCTACAAAATTACTTGCAAATTTTCGCAATTTTCTATATTATATATTATATATTGAAATATATCATAATATTTTTATTATTAATGTCCCAAACGATGAAGATTGATGATACATATTAAAAGCATTGTTTAGCGTCTCGATTTTAAACATATAAAATACGTACAAAGTCTTTATATGTAAGTAATAAAGCCTATAGGTACTATGAAAAATTACACCATTATAATGTTTGATGTAAAAACACAGAATATTTGGTTTAATTTGATTATATTTTAAGAGCTTACCGTCTCTAAATAACTCATCGACTAATTGTGTATTCTGCGTTGATAGTCCTCTGACAAGTTGATCCATGTAATTCATCAGCAAATCAGTAGTAATATTTCTTTAGCGAAAGTTGTCCGTTGACCACTCGGTCTTCTGAGTATAAGCTAAAAAAACATGCATAGTTATTATAAGTATAGAATAGTAGTAGGTACGTATAAATCACTTAAGCTGAAGATACTCTAACAAACAATTCCACCACATTCTAATATAATATACTATTTGTTTATAACATTTGAGGAGGGAACATACTTACTTATCATAGGCTGTAATAGGACGACTGTTTTGAATCCGTTCCATATTTTTTTGTATCTCTTCTTCTATATCGTATATTAAAATTCATGTTGGTCAGTCTTTATATTTTTTCACTAAAACTATTAACAGTATGAACATCGTTGTAAGCAATTAGTAATAGAAAATTGAAAACTAAAGTTTAAGGTAATGTTATTACCTCTTTCGAACTATTTAAGAATATGCCGATCTTGAGACTTAAGGGAATATTTATATCTTTTACTCTTCGATAGTAAGAATACTGTTTCAATCTCCAATTCATTAAATTACAATCATAGTTAATTTACACATTTCAAAATTTTACAGTTATATTTTAAATCCCATACATCGCATTTTTACAAATTAAGTTGACATTATAAATTACTTACAATTATAACTTATTACAATGAACAACATATTGTCATTGCTAAAAGTGATTAGTGAATTACATCAGTTGATTGATTGAATACAATAAAATATTTGTTAGTAGGTAATAGTATATTTAATAGTGATAAAAGATAATAATTTTTTTTTTATCTATACAATGTAAAATGTTTGATGAATACATATTATCAAATATAACCATTTATTGACTAAATGTATGTACATACTTTATCTTAAAATTCAAATGTGCATGAAATTTTATTAATTTTAATAGACGTATTAGGTACCTATTATACGTTTATTCGTCCAACTCGGTTTAAGTAGATTTATTTTTAATTTGTAGGGATAGCTCTCATCTCTCAAAACTGACATGCACAGTGCACACATATACTATATGTCTACATAGGTCGTTATTGTGTGCACATTACTCTAAACCGATTCCATCTTCTCCCACTCATTCGTAATGTTTGGTTAAATTTTGGTAACCAAATATTCTAATTATGTAGTCAAATATACATTTTGTTAATTTAACATCTGTCCTCGGATCATGTAGTGAGCCAGTTTTATGTTTCCTTGAACATACCATCCTATGTGTTTCTTCCAGGTTTAGTAATCGTCCATTTTTATTAAAGGTCCCAATTTCTGTTTCAAAAATAATTTGCTTGTTACTAAATTTCTCTATTTGCAAGAAGAAGTTTTGGTCAAAGTATTTATCATAGCATGTAATATTAAGTACTTGAAATTGAGTAATTCCTAATCTATTTAATATGGTCTTATCTGAGCTACCATTCCATGTTACTATAACATTTATTTTGTTTCCTTTTAAAATGTAATTTTCTATGTATGAAGGATTTAAAGTACTTTTACTTGAACTAATACTTGTTTGTAATTGTTCTATGCACGCATCTCTCAATTCTGGCTTGTTCTTAAATATTTGTTTTATTTCTTCCATAGCGTTTTGCAATTCATAATCTTTCATAGTTCGCATTTGTTCTTCAATTGGCAATAATAGAGGTCGACCTTCTAATTTTTTTATTCTAAAACGATCGAGTCTGTTCGACATGGCTCCAGATATCAGTACCATACTTGTTCGGTGTAGCATAGAAAACTCAAAATCTATGATAATGAATTTGTGGGTATCATATCTGTAGACAATAAATATCTATTAATTCATATATCTATAATAGGTACACTTTACATTATTATATTTTAACATACCATCAAGACTGAGCATTACGAATTAAAAGATAAAATTAAGTTAATTAACTCGTTACTTTTTTTTGAAATTAACTTTTAACTCAATAAGTTACTTTTTTTTTAAGATAAACGTGTTAATTTCAAGTTAATTTTATTCAAAAATTTTTAAATTTAGTTAATTTTTGTCCAAAGAATAATGCAATTTTGAATAAATTATATTTTTAGAAAAGTAAG
Organism: Aphis gossypii; assembly: GCF_020184175.1. Taxonomy (NCBI): domain Eukaryota; kingdom Metazoa; phylum Arthropoda; class Insecta; order Hemiptera; family Aphididae; genus Aphis; species Aphis gossypii. The sequence goes on along the minus strand of NC_065533.1, from coordinate 8,958,038 downwards.
ATTTTTGATAGCCAGTTGATACTTAGATGTATCATTTTAAATTTCCCCAATGTTTTTCTTGAACATAAATAAAAACTATCTAATAAACATTATTATGTACCTGGAATTTTTTATTTTGCAAATTAGAAAATTTTAACTTAAAACTATGTTAAATTACTTTTTTTCAAACTTAACGTTTAACTTAATGAGTTAACGAAGACAATATAAGTAACTTTTCACTTAACTTAACTTTATTATTTTAAAATAACTTAACTTAACGAGTTAAAAAAAATCATTAACTTGCTCAGCCTTGCATATCATTTTATTTATTTTATCATATTATTTGGTGACATACTATTTTTTACTAACTTATCATGTGTTAAGGATTTTTTAAGGTTCTTTATTTTCTCTAAAAGCTCTATTTTATAGAATCTACTTTTTATTACAGGTTTTTTAAGATGCATTGGTTGAGTATATTATGTTTTTGCTGAACTTAATTTGCATTAATTTATTACATAAAGTCTTAAAATAAAAATTGTCGATAGTACTAATAATCCTATTATAATGTACATAAAATAAATTTTTGATTTTATTTCAATTTTTCTGACGATTTAATTCGTCGTTTACCATTATAATCATTTCATCTAAAGAATGTGCCATTTCATGAATATTATTCAATTTTATCGACATTTTTTTTATACTTTGATAATTCTATTGTTTTTATCAATTCTTGTACCCTCAACGTTAGGTTTAAAATTATTGTAGATTTTTAAATTATATCCCTAGTAGAATTTAGACCTATTTATTTGCATTTGCTTCACATTCATGATACAAATTTCTAAGTCCCGAGTTTTCAAATTTTACTATGAAATGTTCGTTTTCATCTTGTCATGTTATTGTTAAGGTATCATTTGTAATAGTATTGATCCATTTATTGACGTACTTCAATTCGCTTTACAGATTTTTAGTTATTGACTTATTGTCATTATTCCTGCCTGACCCGAATTAAGTAATATATTATGAATTTTAAATAAAGAAGCTGCTCAACATTGTTTCATTGATTCATGTTTATATACTGAAATTCTGAACAAATATTTGTTGGTGTTTACTGTTATAGTTCAGTTTCGGTACAAGTTATAATTAGTTATAATAGTTAATTTATTTATTTTATTTTATTTTTATTTTTTTATTTATTTAGTTATTTTAGTTATAATTTTTCGTAACAATGTTACGGTAAAAGTAGTATATTTTGTACGATTTCTAATGTTTCCTACATATTGATAATTCTGTTTTTAAAATAATACTTCTATTGTTTTCTAAATGATGTAGCAAAACTCTGTAGAATGTTAGCTCCAATTCTGTTATTAATTGAATCCTTCTTAAAAAATAATAGTTGATCATTGTTTAGTAATTTTTTTTCATTACTTTACTAAGTTTATAAATTTTATTAAGTTGTGTACCCTTAGATAAATGAAATTTATCGGTAAATTTAATGTTGTTTACGTTTATTCTTTAACTAGCTCTCGTGATATTTCAATGAGACAACTCTACTTTTTAAATTTTTCAATAAAATCTTAATCAAATTCAAAGTTTTGAGATATTAGTAAATAAAAACACATTGCAACCGGTAACGGATTTAATGTGAATGTAGCATATACAGTAAGCGAAAGTAATATAAATATAGTAACTTACATATTATATGGCAAGTGTAAAAGAAATTACTTAGCTACCTAACTATAGGCAAAATTATCGTTAATTTAAAAATTTCATTTATTACCACGGAGACCGCACATCCTCTGTTAAGTCCTCCCAAGGGAGGCACATATCACAGGTTGGAAAATGCTGATATACACAATAATATAAGATGATTTTAAGGTACATCTTATTTATACTGTAAATCTTTAGTCTGTTCACACTATAGTAAGACGGTATTGACTTAAATGTTAATTGTATTAAAAAGTTGAATGTAATTTCAGTATTATAAATTAATATTTATGTAATAAATGTAGTATTTTTGTTTAAAATTAAATCAACCTACTGTAACTGAAACCTAATGATTTAAATGTGGAAACTATGAAAAATCTATTAGTTTCTTGAAAATAGCAAACATTTTGTATCCTAATTCTTTTCAGATGTTGATAAACTTAGTATTTAATTATTTTAAACGATCTAAATATGATTTAGCAAAACACTACTTATTTGATGCTATTCAAAAGTCACCCTGTTATTATTATTATTAGATTTGTTTTGCTGAATCATTAATTAAAAAAAAATTGTATGGAAAAGGCTGAATATGTATACACCCAAATTTTAAAAGCATATCTCGATTCATATATAATGAGAAATAAATATGGAAAATTTCTATTATCTCAAAATAGATTTAAAAAATGCTGAACAGCAATTTAAAATTGGCCAGAAAATTACTCCAGAGTATCAAGAAACTTTGAGTAATTTAGGAAATCTATACTTTTTGACTGATGAATTTGACAAAGCAATATTAAATTATCACAAAGCTTTAAAAATAAATGCTAATCAGAAATTGATTTTGTTTAATTTGGGGAAATTATACTTAAAAATAACTGAGTACCATAAATCAGTTAATGCATTTAAAAAAGCAATTTTTTTAGATCCATAAAATGACTCTGCTCTTAGATATTTAGCAATTATATATTGTCATCAAGATAACATGTTAATGTCAGTTGAAACCTACAAGAAATGTTAGAAATTAATACCTGATAATAAAGATATTAATTTAGAATTGGCTATGATTTACTTTCATAACCTGCATAACTATCAGGAAGCAGAAGGATGTTTTAAAAAATGTATCGAATTACAACCACAAAGAGACGATTTGTACAAGAAACTTTTTGCAATATATCAAAAGTTAAAGAAACATATAAATGCATCAGATATTTGCATGTCATTAGGTAATTTATATCTTAATAAATTTGATATAGAAAATGCAAGAAAGGCATTTACTACTGCCGTGTATTTAAACCCCAAAAATGCTGATAGGCATTGGAAAATCGAATTTACTATGCACAAACTGGGTCAATATGATTTGGCCTTAATTAGATAATTGTTAATCAACATAGTAGTTATTAAATAAATGTTTATCTTGTTATATATTAGCTATCGATAGGGTATTGGTAAACTTAAGTTAAAACAATTTAACTTTCAGCAATTAGAATACTTTAGAATTGTATCTGATCTACTATCACAACCTTAACAATTATCAAGAAGCAGAACATTATTTCAAAAAATGTATCAAATTGAAACCACAAAGAGAATTTGTACAAGAATCATTTTGTAATATATCAAAAGTTAAAGAACATATAAATGCATCAGATATTTGTATATCATTAGGTAATTTATATCGTAATAAATTTGATATAGAAAATGCAAGAAATGCATTTACAACTGCCGTGTATTTAAACCCTATAAATGCTGAGAGTCATTGGAAAATCAGATTTGCTATGCACAATCTGGGTCAATATGATTTGGCTTTAATTAGATAATTATTAATTAACATAGTAGTTATTAAATAAATGTTTATCTTGTTATATATTAGCTATCTATAGGGTCTTGATAAACTTATATTAAAACAATTCAACTTTAAGCATGATTTCCATTATAAATAAAAAATGGAACACATTATTAAAAAGATTGATTACTGATCACGGCAGTCATTTTATTTATTCTAGCTACTTCTAAATTATTAATGATATATATTATCCTCTCTGTTGACTTTTATTTATAACTTGTCTTATACTTCATATTTATTTAGTATTAATTATGAAATATTTTAATATGTTTTAATGTACTATAATGTTTATAATATTATTAAATTATTAAATTTTTTAGACAGAATATTATATAATAATAAAAAACATTTTAAATTAATATATAAAATTCTTTAAAAATATTTTTGATTATATTGATTATTTAAAATAAAACAGTTATTAATATACTTTATTAAACATTTCATTTAATATTAAATATATAATGCAATACAAATATTAACACATAGGGATCATTTTATAATAATAAAAGCATAACATGACTACATTGAAATTGGTTATGTCATCAGCTTACTTAATTTTTGTAGTTTTTGTAAGCGGAGTTTAGACTGGTATATGTTGTTTATTGTAGTGTTTCACACGAATAAATATTCGTTGTTTGATATACGATTGAATGACAATATTTTTTTTCTCTATATCCGTTCTAGAAATTATTTTTTAGTTAAACTTTTGACGCGCCTTTTGGAATTTGTTTTGTATTATTTTTTAAATAGACATTCAATCCTAAAAATATTGGTTTTGAAATTATCACTTGAAACAATAACTCCACCATAAAATAAATGATTTACCCATAATGACATTGAATAATTACGTTTATGTGAACTTTTATCATAACTAGGTTTTGATGTGTTTGTGCCAAGTTAAGGGAATAAGTGTTGATATTTCTTAGCAATTCAACCGGCTAAATATTTAACTGCTTTATTGGACATTTCAAGCTTGTTTAACATTATACCTCAGATGATATTGTTTTATTTTAAGAGATAAATTTGATTTGTTTGGTTTACATGTCAACATGTGTCATATTTAAAATAACATTTATTTTCATATAGTACAACATTAAATAAAGGTTTAGAATTAATGTTAGACAATAACAAAAATGTGAGTTTACAAAGAATGGACAAGTGTCTGTACAGTTAACTGGATTGGGAGATTATTTGAATTACAAGCAATTTAGGGTGAAAGTGACAAATAAAACTAAATTTTATGCTAACATATTAAAATTGTGTACGAATGTCTGAGTAATAAAAATATTCAGTACATGAAAAATTGTCTGGTAAAACTGAAAACATAATGTTTATTACGATGTCATACGATGTGTATCATGCCATTATTTATATTAAATATTTAAATCCTAGGTTCAATTCAAGCTTCAGTTTAAAATGGCTTAGGCACTCTGACCTTTTAAACATGTTCAGTTATTTATTTATTTAAATTACCAACATATTATTTTTCTTTAGCCTACCAAACTATATATATTATGTAATATTTTATTTATTTATTACTAATAAATTCCCAAAATATTATTTCTAAATATTTTTATAACGCATATAAAATAAAATTAATTTTCTTATATTTAAATACTTACACTTTTGTGTTTGTAGTTGCATTAACCTCCATATCTGTAGTAGATTGACCTGTTGTTGAATTGGTTGAACGTTGGGTGGTCTCTTTCGGAGTCATTGAGAAAGCGATCAGTTTTCCCAACAGTGATTCAATGAATTGCTTTCTGAAGTCTTCGATGTAGAATTTCAATTTTTCAAAATTTGAAGAAAAAAATGTCTTGCAAAAACTTTAGAAAAAATGTATTCTATTTGTTAAGGCTACTCTGTCCACAGCGTCAATTTACTACCTTCTCTTAATGTGTAGCAAGATCGGATTGAACTTATCTAAAAATATTCATTTTAGTTAATATATGTATATAAATATACAATTATATAATATAAATAAATATTATGCATAAGGTCAATGGGGTACGTAGGATTTTTCAACCCTGAAATCTTTTTCAAAAAGGGGGTTTGAAAATAAATAATTACTCTGCAGTTGTCACAGGATGATAAGCTTAAACAATAAAGTAGAAGCTTTCTTATTTCTTACTTATAGTGAGCATAAAACGTATAAAAAAATATATTTAAAAAACTAATACAAATAATGAACAAAAAATACATTATTATTGAATCCAGTCTAATAATTGTAATCGATTATGTGATGCTTTTCCAAATTGTTGTAGAATTTACAATTTGAAACTAAATTTTCACTCATTAGAAAAGGCAGAATGCTGTGGAAATAAAATTACATAAGAGAATTGGAAGCTGTGATTTGTTTTCTTTGTTTAACAGATACACAACATAGGATTATCTTCTTCTTCTTCTAATGGCATTTCTACTCTCTAAGAGTTTTTGCCACTATTACTACACTTCGCCACCTGTCTCTATCTTGAACTGCCTCCCTCCAATTCTCAACTCCAAGGATTTTTAAATCTTCTTCTACCACGTCTATCCATCTTTTTCTCGGTCTACCTCTTGGTCTTTTACCTATTGGCCTCCATTCTAATGTCACTCTAACTACTTCATTCTCTCGTCTTCTCATTATGTATCCTAACCATTGAATTCTTTGGCTTTTAATGAAGTTTGTTACTGTTGTTAGTTCCAACACATCGTACAGCTCTCTGTTGTACCTCCTCCGCCAATTCCCCGTTGTTTCGTCAAAGATAGGTCCACATATTTTCCTCCATATTCTGTGTTCAAAAGTCCTCAGTTTTCTCTCTGTTTGTTTGGTTGTCGTCCAAGCTTCGCAACCATACGTTAGCGTCGGTCTTATAATGGCTATGTATAGTCTTGCTTTCGTTTTCCTTGATAACATTTTGGACGTGAAAAATTTTGTCAGTGCATAGAACGTTCTCTGAGCTTTGTTTATCCGAATACTTATTTCCTTTGACCAGTCATTCTTTGTACTTAATGTGGCTCCCAAATATTTATATGATTATAGTAATTAGGAAAGAGGAAATAGGAAAATACTTTATTAAATCATAGGTAAATTTAAAAAAAAAAAATAAGAGCACCAGAACGGAAAGGGGGCTTCAACCCGTTAGCGGTTCTGCATACACCACTGCATAAGGTAGGCTGCTTATATTTATAGTACTGTCAAATGTGTTGTAGGCGTATAGCTCAAATCAGACATTTTACTATATGCTTATTTCAAGTCATGCAAATAATGAAAATGAAACATTTTGTAATTATATTTTTTATTTATTATTTATTGTTATTTTATAAGTAAAATATTAATATAATTCTAGATTAATACAAGATTAGCGACCGGGATGTGGTGCATTTATTAACAGCTGCAGCAGAAGTTTTTCAGGTAATCTTTTTGGAATTTACGATAAACAGATATACAATTAAACGAGCCTGTGAACATTTTCGTAAACAGTCAGCTGAAGCTATTAAATCGAGAGTTTTTGATCTTAATTTAAATTATGTAAATGTACTTTGGGACTCTAAACTATAGCCTGATATAATTAGTAAAGAAAATTTAGATAGACTTCCTGTAATTATATCCTCTTCAAATGTAGAAAAACTTTTGGGAGTTTCTGCTCTAGTTTCAGTTACTGGAAAAGATATATCTTCGGCAGTGTACAATCTATTACTAGACTGGGATTTAATAGATAAAGTTCAAGCGTTTGTGTTTGATACCACATCGTCAAATAGTGGTCGTCTTAATGAAGCATGTGTTTTTTCAGAACAACCATTAAATCGTGATAATTTATTGAACTAATTTTAATATTTTTAGGAGGTTCACCCCCTCGTGGAATTAAATGTAGGCAACCAGGTGCTTATCATTTGGCAAAATGGATGGCTAAAGCTATAAATTGCATTAAAATTTTATTATTCAGTGATCAATTTAATATTACTACAAGAGAACAAAATTTACTTGATGATTTATGTTGCTTTATAGTTAAATGCTATATTCAAGAGTAGATCACCACTACAAATCCAATAACAGCACCCATAAATGATTTATTATACTTACAAAAACTTATGGACTTTCATGATAAATTAGGAGAAGTCGCCATTAAAAAATTTTTAAACCATTTATGGTATTTAAATGAAGAATGTGTTGTGTTTTTTTATATTTAACGATCGTGTTGCTAATGAAACAAAACAACGTATGGCAGGTACAATTTTAAATTAAAAAGAACAAAACAAAAACGATGACGAAGAAGATGAAGAGTCAAAAAAAAAAAAATGAAACATAAAGTTCGACGATTTGTCACATTTTTTAAATAAAGATCTTTCATGTGATTTATCAACTAATAAATCATGGAAAATATTTGAACGGTTCAAAATTCATGATGATTTTTTAAGAGCAGACCCAAGAACATGGAAAAACTAAGAAGAGTATGAAGAAGCTAAACAAATTATATCGTCGCTAAAAATTATTAAGAAGTGTTAAATTAATGGAGGAGTTCAATACCAAATTTAACAAAAGTGAAGTCCAAAAAACGTTTACTTTACAAGTAAATATATAAAGTATCAATAAAGTATTGAATATATAATGTATACATGCCTAATAATGCCTAATTTGTTTATTTTTCAGGTTGTTCAAGAATATCGTAAGACGTATTTCGGGTGCAGTCGTGAACAAATAAACAAATTATAAATATTAATTTTATTAATATAGATTAATATATTATAAATTATTCAAATTCATTCGTTTAAATAAAACTATTAATCAAGATACATTATTAATCATGACATTTTAGCTTATTAACAATTTAATTTAATTTACATGCATAACGTTTTATTATATCGTTAACCAATAATTAAAAATGTTTAAAAACCCGTAAAACCAAAATGTTTACCTATTAATAAAAATATTTAGTTTTTTATTATTTCCAAAGAAAATAATGGATTTAGAAGAAATTGTGTAAAAAAGGTTATCTATAGGAAATTGTATGTTCTAAATTAAAGCTTATTTGTGTTTTTATTTTCTTTACTACTCTTTTAAAGTAAAACACAGCAAACCTTTAAAAACCATAAACCCCTTTTTTAAATTTTCAATCCTTTTGAGGCACGTGAAGCGAGTGAGTTAATATCACCAATATAATGTAAATTATTTTTTTATAATATCAAATATATTGAAGGGGTCATGGCATGAAATTTTTACAATTACAATTTAAGGACCACCATAACCGGAATACTACCAAAAAGTCCGGAACTTAAAAAGTGCAGTACATAAAGTAATTAGGTTCACTTATCCACGAAATGAGATTGGAAGTAGCGACAGATAGGGGGAAATTAGCTATCGACAGCATGGGTGGGTGATTCGGTAAAAAAAACAAAATTTAACATATACCTCCAACTAGTTAATTTATGCCAAAGATTAAAGAATAGCTAATAATTCAATCACCATAGAAATTTTTTTAGATAAGGTTGGTCATTATATTAGAACAAGACCAAGATTAAAAAAAAAAAAAAGCGGGCAAGTGAGTGCCGCTCTGCTGTACATTAGGTGCCGTATGGATCATTATTATATATTATAGGAGTGTTAAATTTGAATCCAATGATAGTTATCATTGTATACGAAAAACGATTCTGAACGAAGATGATTTGTCAGCCTAGGATATAATTTCTAGTGGTTGGTGAAAAAGGTGGTTTATGTTTTAATGGCCTGAATACAACAAAATTTAAGTTCTTTTATAATAATTGTAAGCTAAACTTATGAAAAACCTTGTATTAAATTTTCAACTCTTAGCTACTTATACAAAATTTTTTATGAAATATACCTACAAAATAATTTGCAAGTATTCATAGTTTTGACGAATTTTTGTCAATATTTGAACTTCAAATGCTAATAAAAAAAAATTGTGCCTATGTATTCTTATAATTTTTTAATCACTATAAGAATAACATATGAGGAACTTTGCATTAAATTTTCAAGTATTTTGATAGGGCCAAAAAAATTTTATCGACACATAAAAAAACAATTTTCAGAAAAATTGAAAATTTCAGTTGTCTATAAATAGCTCAAAAAAAGTCAAAATATTTTGAAATTTAAATAACGTAAAGAAAACTCGAACCTTAATAACTGGTAAAATTTTCATGTATCTACGACTTATACTTTTTGAATAATAACAAATATCAAAAATCGTTTGAGGCTAAACTGTTATTTAACGCGGTTTTGTAAAAATTTAAATTTCAAACACTCATAAAAATTTTTTGTCTGAATCCGGTAGAGTTTTTTTTACAGATATTTGAAGAAAAATTTGTGGAGAACCTTGTACCAAATTTTCAAAACTTGGTTATAAAAAAAAAAAATTTTATGATTTTTCAACTTCAAAATTACTTGCAAATTTTCGCGTTTTCGACAGATTTCGTAAAAATTTGAACTATAAACTCTTATAAAAAAAAATTGTGACCAACGATTTTTAATTTTTTTTAGCTACAATAAAAACAACTCATAAGGAACCTTGTATTAAATTTTCAAAACTTTTTGGTCATCCAAAAATTTTTTATCAACACTTTAAAAAAAATTTCTCAAAAAAATCGAAAATTTCAGTGGTCTATAAATAACTCAAAAAAAGTCAAAATTTTTTGAAAATTTAACTATATACAGATACTACTGACATTAACATTTGATGAAAATTTCAAGTATTTTCAGTGATTAGTTTTTGAATTACAACCATAAAAAAAAAATCGATTTGGTCGAAAACTGGTTTTGCGTAAAAATTGCCGTTTTTCCGTCATTTTTTTTTTGTTTTTCTCGATTTTTTTGAAAACTGTTAGAAAATTTTAACTTTTTACCTCTATAATGCACCAAGGATATTCACTTTTACATCGGAAACCACCCCCATAGTTTGAAATTGGAGCATTATTTCGATTAGTTATGCTGTACACAGACACAAAAACAAAAAAAAAAAAAAACACACCATTGTAAAATCAATACATTCATCACTTCGTTCAGAATCTAATATAATTATTCATTTTTTTTTTAAATATACTATTTTTTTTTAAGTTTATTATTTTTTTGACGATAGTTGAATAAGCTATTAGATTCTGAACGGAGTGATGAATGTATTGATTTTATAATGATGTTTTTTTTTTTTTTTGTTTTTGTGTCTGTGTACAGCATAACTAGTCGAAATAATGCTTCAATTTCAAACTTCAGAGGTGGTTTCCGATAGAAAAGTAAATATCCTTGGTGCGTTGTAAAGGTAAAAAGTAAACATTTTCCAATAGTTTTCAAAAAAATCGAGAAAAACAAAAAAAAAATGACGGAAAAACGGGAATTTTTACTCAAAACCAGTTTTCGACGGAATCGATTTTTTTATATGGTTGTAATTCAAAAACTAATCACTGTAAATGCTTGAATTTTTTACCAAATGTTTGTGTTAGTGTTTTCTATATACAGTTAAATTATCAAAAATTTTTCACTTTTTTTGAGTTATTTATAGACCACTAAAATTTTCGATTTTTATGCGAATTTTTTTTTTTGAAGAGTCGGTAAAAAAATTTTGGATGACCAAAAAAACTTGAAAATTTAATATAAGGTTCCTTATAAGTTGTTCTTATTGTAGCTAAAAAAAATTAAAAATCGTTAGTCACAATTTTTTTTTATAAGCCTTTATGGTTCAAATTTTTACGAAATCTGTCGTAAAAGCGAAAATTTGCAAGTAATTTTGAAGTTAAAAAATCATAAAATTGTTTGTGTTAATAACTAAGGATTAAAAATACAACATTAAGTTTTCCGTAAGTTTTCCTTCAAGTATCTATAGAGAAAACTCGAAGCATCACTATAGGAAAATATTTAAGTGCACTTGAATATTAAATTTTTACGAAATATCGTAACGATAACGATTTATCCCAAACGATTTTAAATATTTGTTATTATTAAAAAAATATAAGTCTTAGATACTTGAAAATTTTACAGTTATTAAGATTCGCGTTTTCTTTACGTGATTTAATTTTCAAAATATTTTGAGTTTTTTTGAGCTATTTATAGACAACTGAAATTTTCAATTTTTCCGAAAATTTTTTTTTGAAGTGTCGATAAAATTTTTTTGGCCCAATCAAAATACTTGAAAATTTTATACAAAGTTCCTCATATATTATTCTTATAGTGATTAAAAAATTATAAGAATACATAGTCACAATTTTTTTTATTAGCATTTGAAGTTAAAATTTTGACAAAACGGCGACGATAACGCTGGGTGCCTTCGGCATTGTCAGCAGCAGCCGAGTTAGGACTGAACACGGTACAGACGCCGGGCAGTGGACAGTACCTATGAGGACGGGTTCGTGTTCTGTGATGGATCGAAGGGCGCCCGCCAGCTACCAACCCCGTCGACCACAGATAATAATAATAAATTATATAAATCGTGACGGATTTTCGTCGTATGACTCGTGTGTCGCGGCCTTGAAAATTTACTCCCAGCGCGCGTATAGAAGATTCACTTCATAAATCGATAACAAGATTAACAAGAATAACAAGTGATAACTGGTTTGTGATTACAAATGATAACAGATTGTTGGTTTGAAAATTATCGTGATCACTTTTTTGGATGCAGAAGTATCACAATCAGGGGGGGGAGTAATCTAGGTGCGCCACCAAGATGCGTGGTAACAAGCGGCGACGGAATTGACCTTGAAAGTATTTGATAAGTGAGGACGGGTGGAAGTTTTATAATTTATAATTTACACCTACTTAGATATTTTAAATTACAATTAGGTATGCCAAGTCCAATTTAGCTTGCGATAACCTGTAAGACTGTAACACATTTTCATTAACAAACTATTTCGTACAGAAATAATTCTTTGCAGATTTATACGGTATGATTTTTGCATTAACTAAGGACTAAGATATATTTGTCATAAGAATTAATATAAACATTTGGTACTCACCGATAATATGTTTTGTTTAATGAACGGATTATTATCCTTTAAAGGCTATCATGCGATTGAATGTGGATCAACTATATCATAAAACGCCAAAATTATTTATCCAATAATTGTGATAATTTAACCACGAACGTTTTATGGATGTGTTGGTATGCAAGACGGAGTGACGCATATGTCTTCGTGTAACACGTAGTACATGTTCCAGAGAACTGGCTGTGGTCGTGGTGGCGGAGACGCGTAAATCCGCTACCGACAAACTAGTGTCAGTGGTCAAGGAAGGGGTTCCCATTACACACACACACACACACACACACACACACACACACACACACACACCAACTCATACACACTCATATCTTGCAAGTGTTCTGCGCATAGACCACAGATATATAAAAATACTAGATAGACGACTCCCTATTCCTACAATGTAAAAATTATGAAGCCTACAAAATGACGGAAATTCTCTTATCTAAGAGGTGAATGTTTACAAAATATATATTATGATAAAGTGATAAACCGTAATAATGTTATGGCGGGAAACAAAACTATTAAAAATGTATTAATAATATATAATTATAATAAATATAATTATTATCTTAAATTCTATTATTATTTTAGTTAATTAATAATAACATTAATAATATTATTTATTATAATAAACAAGAAATACAATGCAGATAAACATGTTTAATAAAAAAGTTTAAAGCTTATCCAATACACACATGCTTGAATTTGGTTGATCTGAGTTCATTTAATAAATGAACTAAATATAAAAATAAACGTTTATGTTCCTAAGTCATACTACAACATAATAATGTAAACAAAGAGAAAGAACAAATAATTTAATTTAATATAAAAGAAAATAAACTAGGTGAAGGCTGGAATTTACTTGTATTAACTCTAAACATAGGGTGTAATTAAATCTGCAGCTCATACGTTTGACTAAAAGTTAAAATCTTAAACTCATGATTCATTAAATTCGTAAAATTCAATTTGCTTTTATTAAGAATGATTTTGATTAATTAATTTTTAGTCGTTACCCATGCCAAAATACAAATATTATAACCTATATGAATAAATCAATTATGCAAGACCAAAATAAATAATTATAATTATAATACCTAACATATTAAGGATAATATATGATATATGATATATAGATTGCTATATTATACATATTTTTATTATCATACCAATCTTTTAAAATATGATGCACAATGATTAGCTCTCTTAAACAAGTAGGCATCTAATTAATAAATTTTAGTTTTTTATAGTAATGTGCCATAAGTAGTATTCTTTTTACAAAATGGTTTATTTTTGCTGTGTTTGGCAGTGCAACAGAAAAAGAGTTGCAAATAATGGTATCCATTTTTTTTCGTGAGTATCATTTTGAAAATTGTTTAAATAAAACTTATAGGTACATTATCTTTTGATTTTTAGTTTTCCTTTCTAAATAAAGAAATAACAAAAAAGTGGATAGATGCAGTATAAATAAAAGGATTTGTTCCTACAAACTATAGCAGAGTATGCAGTAAACATTTCACTCACTCAGATTTTAAAAATATTAATGGGCAAAATTTACACTTAAAAACTGATGCAGTTCCATCAGTTTTTTCTTCTAAAAATTGTTTGAATTGCAAAAAATGTTTAATGTATACATAAACATTAAAATATATTTACTTCATTATATCTTACTTTGATCAATATAAACACATAAGAAAATAGTATTTCAAAAAGTAGGTAGGTACTTATTAATAATTTATGTAACTGTTTAATGAGTCTCAAGTTAATAATATGAGTTATAAAAATTAAAAATCATGATCTTAGAATGTCTATTGTCTAATATTCATATGATAAATATTAAATTGATAACAATGATATTCTGTATCAATGTTGTGAATATGTAAACATTTACCTCTTAGATAAGAGAATTTCGGCCATTTTGTGGGCTTCAAAATCATTTCCAAGTCGGCTATCTAGTATTTTTTATATATCTGTGGCATAGACATATAAAACATTTAGATAGTGGACTGCGTATTACATTCCTACAAGGCCGTCCGCATGAATTTTTCAAGGGGAGGGCAGCGAGCTATTTTTTTTTTTTGAAATTTTTGTTTCAATATTTGATTAGTGATAAAACACCTCATTGTTTGTGATGTGTTTTCTTTCAAATAGATAGATAACGTAAAAATTAAATTATTTATTATGTGTAAATAGTTAGATCTTAATCTTACAGTATTAGTTTTAATTAATTAATGTGCAACTTTAAATTAACAAATGCAATTTTTTTATACAAATAAAATGTAATTATTGATTTGATAATTTTAGGTTACTTATAATATTAAATGTTTCTAGCTTCTATAAAATAAAAAAAAAATACCAAATCATTTGGAAATTATATATTTATTTTTTTACTTAAAAACAAACATAACTATATTATAATACTATAGTAAACAACCTTCATTAAAATGTATTATTAAAAAAATTTGTATCCTCACATATTGAACTGTATAAATAATAAAAACTTTTAATATTCAAAACATAAAATATATATAACATATAGCACAATGAAATAAAAAAGAAACACCATAAGAATCAATCTGTATAAACATAATATTATACTATTACCTCACACAACTTTGGGTTCTCTGAAAAAATTATATTATACAAATATTAACAAATAATTATAAATAATAACTATTCAATCATTGAATAATAATTCCATTCTACGTGGTAGTAGACCAAATTCATTTATAATTTCTTCAATTAATTCTAATTTATGATTTTTGACAAACTCTTTATGGACAGCTATCATGCATAAACCACTAAGTCTATTATCACTAATAGTATTCCTTGTCCAAGTTTTTACTCTGCGTAGTATACTAAAAGTTCTTTCTATTGAACAAGTAGTAACTGGTAGGGGTAATTCGATAGTTAAAGCAATATAAACTGCTGGGTATAAATTTGCTTCATCTAAAAGACTTATGAAACTTATATTTTTAATTTCACTTTGACTTATGTTTCTATTTTTCCACACATTATACCATAACATACACTCCTGAACCAAATTATCAATTTCGTAAAAATTATTTATTTCTTCTATCATATTTTTAAATTCATCATGCTGTATTTTTTTCATATTATTTGGGTGTAAATTTAGTAAGGAATGAGCAGTACTGTTTTCATCAGAAAATCTTAGCTTTAATTGCATTATTAAGGAATCTACATATGGTTGGTATAAGGAAACTCTAAAATAATCTTCGGGAGTATTTATTGGATGATTTGAAAGATGCTTTTGGTTAGAAACAATACGAGGAATTATAATTTCTTCTCCAAGCTCAATCGCAACATTTTGAGCTTTTTTAAAAATCGCATGAAAATAATTTTTCGCATCCAGGTTGTTGAAAACTTCTATAATTTCACTAATATATTTTCTAGCTTGAGATAAATCTAACTGTACTGCTTGTAATGTATTTGTTATAAGTTCTAGTTGAGCAGAAAATGTTGCCATTATGAATAAACATACAATAAAATTAGATTTAGTTGCTGCACTATGTAACTGAAATGCTTGACTTTTTGTTTATGAATCAACACCTGTTTCCATAGATATTATTTCTAATTGTTCAACTATCCCAACAAAATTTTCACTAAAAATTTTTATAGTTTTATATTTTTCTGACCATCTAGTCTCACAAAATTAAGTAATTTTTTTCTATTCTTTTTCTTCTTTTAGGACTTAACCTAAAAAATTTAATAATTTACCTGATACTTCCAGCACAGTTTTGAACATGCTGAAGTTTATTCAAATCATTTATTACTAAATTTAGTCTATGTGATGAGCAATGTACAAATACAGCTCTAGGAAATTCATTTTTAATAATTGCTTGAACACCATTATGAATACTTGACATAGCACTACGATCATCATATCCTTGTCCTACTAATTTTTTAAATTAAGACCAGAATTTCTCAAAAAAATTATTATAGATTTTGCTATAATTTTAGCATGCATATCTGATAAAGCAACAAAACCTAAAAATTCTTCTTTGATTATAGGCTTTTCTGATTCAAATGAGATGTATCTTATGCCTATGGATAACTGTTCTGTACCAGAAATATCAGCAGTCTCATCTGCCAGAATAGAAAAAAATGATTGCGATTTCACTAAATAATTTTTTATTCTACTTAAGATTTTTTTTCCTGTAATATCAATTATTTCATTTTGAACTCTAGCTGAAATATATTTGGAATTTTTGGAGCTTGATTCTAAATGACTTTGTAAAATTTTATCACCTGCTTCAATTCTAAAATTAATTAAAGCATTGAAATTTCCTTCATTTGATTTTTTTCCACGCAAAGCAATTTCTTGAGTGCCACAAAATAGTATACTTGAAATAATAGGAACAATTTTTTTTTCTGTTATTATCAATCAATAACTTATGAGAAGTGTTAATTTTATCAAAAACAGTAGTAGCTTTGTTAGAAAAAACCTATACTGCACAATTATCACAATTATTCGATTTTACGTTAGATTTTAACCATTTTAAAATACGTTTTTCAACATGAAAAACAACCCGTTTCAAATTCCCTGGGAAATTGCTAGCTTAAGTAGTTTGTTTCATACTTGTGCGTAAAATATTAATTATATTAACAATACTCAGAACTCAGAATTATTTTTTTATGAACAGAAGGGTTCTGAAATATTAATGAAATGTATTAAATAATATTAATAATTATATGTAACAGGAATGTATGAGGTGATCATGATAATGCTGATCGAACGAGGAACTGCTGCCGCTCGCCGTCACCGCCGTTTGCACCGGCGCCGCGCGCTGGCTGTGTAAAAACAGTAGAACAAATAGCGGCAAGCTCATGCGATCCTGGGTCCTATTCCACCAACACACTTTGCAACTTTTCACTTTTCACTTTTCACTTTTCAAAATTTGCAAAGTGCGAAGTCTTTTCATTCCAAATAAAACTTAAATAGACTTTGCAAACGATGGTAACATTATGAAAATTGTGTTACCACTTTTCATTTTGTTATCATATTGTTATCATATTGTTAAACAGCTGTTATTACTTATCATTTTTTATTCGGCTTAAAAGTTAAAACCAAAAACTTAATTGTTAGTCTGTTGTCTGTGTTTTTAAGTTTCTAATATTTATTACGTTTAAATTAATTGAAGTAAGTATTGTCTGTGAATAATATATATTTGATAACATGATGAAAATTAAAACACAAAATAAACTTATTCTCTTGAATGCTATACGGGAAAGAAAAAGTGTATTGTTTGGCAATTTTAAATCTACATCAAATGATGAAAAGGTGGAATCTTGGAAAAGTGTCCATAACATAGCCCAATCATTACAACTTGCAACTTCTGATCGTTCTTGGCAGTTCACTAGGGACAAGTTGTATGGACTATGGAAATGTCGCACTTTAGTAAGTACCTACCTATAGCTTGTAATTATATATTTATTAGGATTAGTAAAGTTAATAATCTTTAATTGCCCTTGATTAGATATAAGTTAATGGTATATTCACTTTATTCTGTAGGAAAAGAGGGATAATAAGAAAGGTAAGTTCACTGGCAAGGCGGGAGGAAAAAAATGCCAGTATGATGATGTTGATCTAGCCATACTAGATATTTTAGATGAAGATTCGGCAATAGTGCAAGGTTTAGGATTGCCTGGATCATCAACATTTGCTGAAAGTAATTTTGTATTGGTTTTATAGTTTAAGTAGTTATATTTATGCTTGTTGTTTATATGATAAATAGTGAAATGTTGATGTTGTCTAGTTAATTATGGTCTATTAATTATAGAACTGCAAAATTATTTCCTTTGAAAAATAATAAGTAGGTAATATTAATTAATTAATTAATTAATACTAGGTACTTAGTTAACTTTGTATTATGACCTATATACTTACAAATAGCAAAAAGCATTAATAGTATTTTATCAAGTAGTAACTTAGCATCAATCTAATGTCAATCATTTTTAACTATTTAGATAATACTTCTATTGTTAAAGATAACAGTCTCTTACTGGACACAAATATGATACCTTCAACTTCTGACTCAACTATTGGTAATACCTATACAATGTCACTATTTAAAAAAAAATTATTTTTTGTTGACACATTATTTTATGAAATTATGTTATTGATTAATTTACAAATATAAACCATGGGGGCACCAAATGCTAATTCACTCCCCTGATATATATTCCTATTTGTACCATTGTATTAGCATAATATTTTTTTCATTAGATAAGTCCACCATTACAACGTCTGAAACTTCCAGCAGTAACCCACTAGACTGTCAAAAAAATATGAAAAGGAAAAAAGGTATTCACAAACATAATAAAAATGTTTTTACTTTGGCTAAGCTAGTATTTACTGTAAAATCAATTCTTGATAACATATAATATGGTAGTTGAAATATAAATATAAATATATATTTGTTGTTTGCTACATATTAGAGTCATACATTCATATAATATTATGCAAATTACTGTCAAAAAATTACATTTAAAAGGCTTCTCGACTAGATAAATAATATAATATACACTTATATTATTTTATTATTATTACACATATATTCAAAATTTATTTTTTGTTATCTTGTTTTATATAATTACCAATTAAATAGTAGAAGTAATTATTACAGTGTTCAAACAAAATAAATTGTTTTATGTTATTCCTTTGTTTTCAGCGTTATTGGATTTTTCGAATAAAAAAACAAAGGCTGACAATGAAAATGACCGAGCTGAACTCATTAAAATTGAAATATATATAAGAAAATTGCAAGCTTTGAAATTAGAAAGGGAGTTAGGATTACAGCCATCTATATTTACTAAAGATTTAGTTAAAGAAAGTTTGATTCAAGAGGTTGAATTGGTAAATGTGCCTGTTTTAGATTTAGATGCTTCAAATACTTCAATAGATCTGTTTGGTGAATTTTATTTTAGTGTTTTTGCTTGTGCTTTTAATAATGCTTATGCTGTATGTGTATCATACTATGGGTGAACTCTGTTGTATGTCAAGTCATACTACAGTGTAGGTATCGCATTGTAAATGATTGCTTGAAGTAGATAACAGGTGTAAATGTACGGTTCTTATAGTTATAAAATAATCTTTTTTTTGAAACATACTGGGTGGTTGGTAAACTGTTTTGTATCAAATTCAAAATCACTAATTTGTATGGAGGGCGATTTTTTTATTGTGAACCAGTCAATATCTCGGTGGTAAGTATTTAGAATTTTAAAATAATTTTTTTTTTAACTTTCTAGGTTGTATTGTTTTATACTGTGATAATTTTGACAATTTTACCATATTGGTCATAATCGATAAAATATAGATGATAATAATTAATAAGTAATAAGTACAATAGTTATACTAATTATCTAACAGATTAATGATAATTAGATATAATCATATTTTTATTTAATAAATTAAATGTGATTGCATGTAAATTTTGGATAATTCATAAAATAATTGGTTTGTGTATATTTTAGAGCATTTGTGGGCAGTTTTTTTCTTATAAATGCATGCTTATATAACAATTTATTGTGGAAATAATTTTAATAATGATACTTAGGGTGGTGCTATATTTGTTCTGTAAAAATCTTAATATATCTGAACATCTCTAGGAAATGGTCAAAGATTTTTTTCAAAGTATGAATTTCTTCAATAGATATAATTAAACAAAAATGTTGTTAAAACTGAAATTTGTGTAATATTAATATAACATTTTTAAAAGTCAAACATTGAAAAAGTGCTCTGACGGTTCTCTATGTTCTTATTTTTACAGCATTAAAATTGGACCTTTGTTTTTATATTATGGATTGCATGTATGTTTTAATATATTTTTATTATTTAAAGTACAAATATTAGGTACACTTCTGAAATAAAAATATGAAATATCCTTTATAAATTATAATTAATATGATATGAAGATTGATATTAATACTTATTATCTACATTTCGCTTCTTTAGTATTTACATCAGAAGACTGTTGCAGATTAAAACTTAAAATATATTATATATACATTTATATTTTAATAAAGAAAATTTTATTTTGAAAATTGTGTATTTTATTTAACAATACCTTATTTCTACTATAATTTATTATCTTATTATTGTATTATATTAGATTTAAATATTATTATTTATGATTAAAAGTTAAATGCTTTAATATGTTAATTCACCTATGAAATTTTTATATTTACAAAGATTCTTAGTTAATAGTTATATTTTTTACAAATATAACTTGAATTATACCCTACGCCTAAAATAATCTAATAATGAGTTAACCCTATTCATGCCACCAACATTTGGGGCCTCTTCTTGATACTCTTCGTCTATGTTTTGGAAGTTGTCTTCTTCATTATATACATACTCCTCAGTTGGTTCATGGTCAATTAAACATGCAATATTATGAAACACGGCACAAGTCATCACAATCATACCACTTTTGTATGGTTGTGTTCGAAGATGGTTCAAACATGGGAATCTTTCTTTGAGTATTCCATAGCTACATTCTATTAATCGTCGTGTAGATTTATGTTTGCGATTGAACCGTTGTTCAGTTTCATCATTAGGGTTTTGATGACGGGGTGGAATAAGCCACTCTTTTAATGGATATGCGCTATCTCCTAAAAGCACTGCTCCGGGAAATGGTCTCCACCCACTCTCAAATGCAGCAAATACATTAGTATTTCTTAATACTCTGGCATCGTGTACACTTCCTGGCCAGTTAGCGTCTACTGCATAAAATTCATGGTTTGGACCACAAACCATTGTCACATTGATTGAATGGTTGCCATGTCTATCGATATATTGTTCTTCATTTAAATTTGGCGCATCAATATTGATCAATGTACCATCAATGCAGCCAGCTACACTAGGAACCCACCTTTTTCAAGGAACGTCGTTGGTATTTTAACGGTGTTGTTGGGCCACTTGACAATATTTTGGAACATATGAGTAACAACCGCATTAACGACCCTCTGAATACACCTACTGACAGATGAAGTTGATATTCCATGAGTAGCTCCAATACCATGTTGTTGTGCACCATTGCCGAGCCAGTTCAATGTAGTCAATAGCTGATGTTCTGCTGTGATTGCCTTATTTCGAATACTCGTATGAGTTAGGATATGTTCAATCTTACTTAGAATAAACGCTACTTGATTTTTGTTGAGTCGAAAACATTGACGGTACTGACGGTCACATAAGTCAAAGTATACTCGGTCTCTATATACTCGTAGAGGTCGTTCGTCATCATAGCCATCATCATTTAAGAGCCACTCTAATCTCAACATAATAATTATAATCCTAAACTTTAATAACGGAATTTATATAATATGCACAGATGTACTTTATTATAACTGTTTCAACTAAATTGTTTTGTTAAAAAAAATCACTGAAAATTATTGTAGAGTAAAATTTCTGTTTGCATTTTTTATCAATATTTAATGAAAAGTCGAAAAGCTTTTCATCAAAAAATATAATGGTGGAATGAAAACATAGAAAACATAACGAAAAGTGGTAAACTTTTCAATCCTCACTTTTCACTTTGCATTTTTCATTTTCGATTTTTTGTGGAGCAAAAAAACAAATGAAAAGTGAAAAGTGAAAAGTGAAAAGTTGCAAAGTGTGTTGGTGGAATAGGACCCTGGTACCGCCAAACCCCGTTTCGTTATTGAGGAAATATTGAGGTTATAAACGGATGCCGACCTGAATTCAACTGAAGGTTTAGTTAGTTTTAAATCTCCATCAAGTTAAGTTATTTAAATCATTGAGTACCTACTTACTACTTATGGAATAAAATAATTAACTCCCAACAAAAAGATAATGAGTTATAGTATAAAAAAAATATTAATTCAATGCTATTGATAAGGAAATGGTACCTTTTAATCTAGAATATTAATTATTTAATATATCTACTATATAATATATTGATTGCATGTATAACTTTTTAATCAAAATAATACAGTAATAAAATAATTATTAGATAAAATAATAGAAGAAGCTGTAATCAATGGAAAAACATTTTCAAATGCATTGAAATGTTAAAATATTAAACGAATAAATTAAGTATTTCCGTTTTCCAACATCAAAACCTAGCGTATAAGTTCAATATTTATATGTACAACAATTATGTTAAATCACTTAAATCATCTTAAAATAATGTTTTTAAAACTATATTAAAAAGTTCTTATGTATAAACCTTATGGTATGATTTACAAATATTTTATCTCTTTTAGAGTTAACTTACAGACATTTGACATTTTTATTTCTTTTAGTTTTTTATTTTTATAAATATGGAATTTTTCAGGGTCAAAAACTTTAAAAAAAAATTATTTTCAAGGTTCCTCATAAGTTTTTATTAGGTACCTATAGATAACCATAAAAAATATTAAAGATACATTATCACGATATTTGTTAAATTGAGGTTCTATAAAATTGGTCAAAAAAATAAAAAATTTCAAATTATTTTGAAGTTACCTATCTAACAATTTTTCAATGTTGAATTTGTTTAGTTAAGACTACGATTTAATATAAGATAGCACACTAGTAGGTAGTTCGTACAAAAACCAAACTTTAAGCGTTCGGTTTGTATTTGAAAGTCAAACCAAGTTTTTAAAAAACCAAAGCGAATCGAACTAGAACAACAAGTTCGAAATTTTTTAATACCCAGACTCCAAAATAGTTCAAATTCCGAAATGTTGCAATCAGAAATATTTTTGATATTTGTATTATTAATTTTTATTTTTTTCTATCAGCGACGCCTTATGTGTATTAGGTTTTTTAGGCTTAAATAATTGTGATCTAAATTGTAATTATTTATGTGGTCAGGGCTTCGATGGAGCCAGCAATATGACTGACTAATTTAAAATTCTTAACCCCTAAACTCTTTTACAATCTAAATATCCCAAAGCTTTGTATACGTATTGTGCTGCACATTCATTGCATTTGGCAGTTTCGACTGCAAGTGGAATATAACCTATCCGAAATTGTTTAGGATCAATTAAAAAGCAAACGTATTTTTAAGCACTTTCGAAAGAAATTCTGTTCTTTTACATGTCATTGAAAATTCTGACAATGAACCTAGCATAAAACAACTTAAATGACTTTGTGTCACTCGTTGGATTAAACGCTTTGTTTAAGTAAATGATTTTTTAGAACTATTCTCATTTGTTGTTTCAGCATTAGAAACTATTTCTGATTAGAAAGATCCAACTGAAGCTCACGTGTTAAAGAGGTCAATGGAAGATATTGAATTTATAATTTCTTCAATGTTATTAAGGTATATTTAATTTATTGATATTTTATCTTATATTAAAGAGAGACTTTATACTTATTTTTGATGGCATTCATAACATGATTTGATTGTTTTTTTTTTTGTAGCTTTTCGTTTTGAATTTGAAATTTTTTAGCGTATTTAGAGTATTTAAAGCTTTCGAAGAGTGTTGAAGGGTTCTGTATGCAGATCAAAGGAAATCTGAAAAGAAAATAATTTTTAAATTAAATAATAAAGAATAAAAAACAGGTCACTATAATAATATAAGTAATAATTATCAATGAATGAACAGGAATATTAAAGTTAAAAATGCATTTTTGTTATCTGTTATTAAGTTTCCTATGGAATAATAATAAATCACTGATTCTTTTAATTTTCTGTTTAACAGTTAGGTTAATTTAAGCTATTTAAAAATATTAAGCTTAATTATAGGCATAATGTTTATAATCAATATACATGTTAAATCTTACCTATTTTATCTTATTCATTTTTAACATTATTTTTTTCAGCCATTTCAGATTGATTTTTTTGAAATATTACACCTGGAAAAAGTTTGATTAGAGTTCAGCTGATTAAATGATAGTTCTATCGCTTTTTTAAGAATGTTAATATTCATATTTACCTATTTCATCATCGATGTCATTTATATTCTCAAATTCCTTTTTAACATTAGTTTTTTCAATAATTTCAGTTCGAATTTTTTGATTTGTATAACATGAAAAAAGTCATTATAGTTCAGCTGATTAAATAATATTGGCCAAAGCTGCAGCGGTAGATAGAGCAGCCTCAGCAATAGCTGAGTATTTCTCTGCTACCTTTTTGGCCCGTTGATTGTTTTTTGCTGCAGCTTTGGCCGCAGCTTCTGACACAACAGTATAGCTCCTTTTTTGATACATATGGCACTCTGGAAAAACAAAAAATTTGAAATCAAAACATATCCATGATACCATTTTGGTTGGTTTTTTAATTGGCCCTTTCACTCGAGAATTTTTTTTTATGTAATTTATTTTTCTTCGTCAATATTTTAACTAAGTAACAAAATAATGTAGATATTTATTATAAAAATACTTACTATTTCTATTTTTCTTTTTGGCACCGCCGCCACGTCCGTCACGGACACCATCGCCACCATCACCACTACCACCGCCGTCACGGCCACCACCGCCATCACTACCACGACCCTGTTTGCACCACCATCGTCGTTGGAATCACCATAGTATTTTTAAATATATGGAGCCATCTATAAATATTAAGTTAAATTATAAGCATAATGTTTATAAACAATATACATGTTAAATCTTACCTATTTTATCTTATTCATTTTTAACATTATTTTTTTCAGCCATTTCAGATTGATTTTTTTGAAATATTACACCTGGAAAAAAGTTTCATTAGAGTTCAGCTGATTAAATGATAGTTCTATCGCTTTTTTAAGAATGTTAATATTCATATTTACCTATTTCATCATCGATGTCATTTATATTCTCAAATTCCTTTTTAACATTAGTTTTTTCAATAATTCAGTTCGAATTTTTTGATTTGTATAACATGAAAAAAGTCATTATAGTTCAGCTGATTAAATAATATTGGCCAAAGCTGCAGCGGTAGATAGAGCAGCCTCAGCAATAGCTGAGTATTTCTCTGCTACCTTTTTGGCCCGTTGATTGTTTTTTGCTGCAGCTTTGGCCGCAGCTTCTGACACAACAGTATAGCTCCTTTTTTGATACATGTGGCACTCTGGAAAAACAAAAAATTTGAAATCAAAACATATTCATGATACCATTTTGGTTGGTTTTTTAATTGGCCCTTTCACTCGAGAATTTTTTTTTATGTAATTTATTTTTCTTCGTCAATATTTTAACTAAGTAACAAAATAATGTAGATATTTATTATAAAAATACTTACTATTTCTATTTTTCTTTTTGGCACCGCCGCCACGTCCGTCACGGACACCATCGCCACCATCACCACTACCACCGCCGTCACGGCCACCACCGCCATCACTACCACGACACTGTTTGCACCACCATCGTCGTTGGAATCACCATAGTATTTTTAAATATATGGAGCCATCTATAAATATTAAGTTTAATTATAAGCATAATGTTTATAAACAATATACATGTTAAATCTTACCTATTTTATCTTATTCATTTTTAACATTATTTTTTTCAGCCATTTCAGATTGATTTTTTTGAAATATACAACTAAAAAAAAATTTTCATTCGAGTTATACTGATTAACTGATAGTTCTTTCACAATTTTCATAATACTAATTTTGATAGTTCACTATTTTATTTAATTCATTTTTAACATTAATTTTATCAGCCATGTCAGTTTAATTATTTTGAAATATAAAACCTGGAAAAAAGTTTGATTAGAGTTCAGCTGATCAAGTGATAGTTCTTTCACTTTTTTTAGAATGCTAATATTCATATTTACCTATTTCATCTAAATTATCAAATTCCCTTTTAACATTAATTTTTTCAGTAATTTCAGTTTGAATTTTTTGATTTGTATAACCTGAAAAAAGATTCATTATAGTTCAGCTGATTAAAAAATTAGCTAAAGCTGCAGCAGTAGATAGAGCAGTCTCAGAAATGGCCAAGTACCTATTTCTCTGCTACCTTTTTGGCTCTAATTACATAATTATTACAGTTTAATAATTAGAACCCCAATTTTATTTCAAAAGCGTTAATAGGTAAAACATTTTTTCCTCGTTAGCCGCTACTAATTTTTAGTTAGTTTTAAAAAGTGATTATCTAAAAAATTTTTAAAAAAGTGCTAAGTTTCGTGGAACCCTGGAGTGATCTTCGAGAGACCCCAAGGTTTCGTGGAACATAGTTTAAGAAACGCTGATCTAAAGGATGTGCCGTATCATGAACATTTTTCAATTTTATTAACATTTTTTTTATGAACTGATAACTATCGTTTTTATCAAATTTTTGTACTCTCAATGTTAAATCTCTCACTCCCAATTTAGGTTTAAAATTATTGTACAATTTTTATTTATACCTATTTTTGCATTTGTTTTATAGAAACTGCACAACATTTTCCCATTGATTCGTGTTTATATACTGAAATTCTGGTAAAATATTTGTTAGTTTTTACTAGTTATAGTTCAGTTTCGGTGCAAGTTGGTTAATTTTTCGTAACAATATTACGGTAAAAGTAGTATATTTTGTACGATTTCTAATGTTTCCTACATATTTATAATTCTGTTTTTAAAATAATAC
This sequence comes from Aphis gossypii, assembly GCF_020184175.1. NCBI lineage: Eukaryota > Metazoa > Arthropoda > Insecta > Hemiptera > Aphididae > Aphis > Aphis gossypii. The sequence goes on along the minus strand of NC_065533.1, from coordinate 8,931,039 downwards.
TTCTATTGTTTTCTAAATGATGTAGCAAAACTCTATAGAATGTTAGCTCCAATTCTGTTATTAATTGAAACTTTCTTAAAAAATAATAGTTGATCATTGTTTAGTAATTTTTTTTCATTACTTTACTAAGTTTATAAATTTTATTAAGTTGTGTACCCTTAGATAAATGAAATTTATCGGTAAATTTAATGTTGTTTACGTTTATTCTTTAACTAGCTCTCGTGATATTTCAATGAGACAACTCAACTTTTTAAATTTTTCAATAAAATCTCAATCAAATTCCCAATATTCAATAATTTCTCAATATTTTTAATATTTCTGAAAATTTTGAATCTAAAATTCTGTAAGAAATCTCCAATACAACCAATACATGTAAAATTGTAAAAAGATGATGAAAAGTTCCTAAAAATTATAATTGTCATAATAGAGCTTTTATATAAAGTTCAAGATGTTATTATTTTGGTAGTTAACTCCGGACAATATTTCACGTTTTTAAAAAAGTGTAGTGATGTGTTCAACTTTGATCAACAAAGTTTTACACATTTAATAACAAAAATTAACAAATTCTTATTTATATAAAATAAAATGTTTATTTACTTCAAACTCTGGTAAAGTGTTACAAATTAAATTAAATTGATAAATGAATAATGTGCTTCGAAGCAGACATCACCACTATACTAAGATCTGCAACACGTTCATAAGTCATAGTACTATTTTAGTACAAAAAAACTACGTATGCTTAAAGAAAAAAAGATATACCTACACAGGTTTATACCGTAATTAATAGTAGAAAAACGTTGTTTTCGCGCACTGTAGATGACGATAATTTTAAGTAGCTATCACCGCTGAAAATCAATTTATATGCAACTAAACGCGTACTGCGATAGAGCACGGTCAATGTAGTGCATATTTGAAATTATATATCTATTCAATATACTTACAATAAAAAGCGACGAGAAAGTACTTTTAATAAATTTAAACTGTAATTCATCTATATACATATAGGAGACCGCCCCGATTCACTCATCAACGCCCAGACCAAACCGCTGGGTATAGGGACTTCAAATTTTGTACAGAGGTTCCTTAAGCAACGTATAGGCGCACTAAGAAAGGATTTTTCAAAATTCGCATTTTAAAGGGTTGCTAAAACGGGGATTTTGAGATTTACGATGGAAATTTTGTTTTTAATTTTTGTTTATTAATGGTTGCTATAACAACTTGATTTATGTGTTAACACATTTATCACTTTATTATTACAGCTAATTATTATGTATAAAAACATGATAACATGAAGTCGTAAAATACTCTACGCATTTACGCATACACGAGGACAAGGTGTTTTACTTATTATTTTCGAATATTAATTATTAATGCGTCTTCATATGCGCACCCCAGTAGTTTATGTACGGTTATTTTTAATTCTTATCTAAAATTGTTTAAATTCTTACAAATTAATAAAAACTAATTAATATGGTTAAAACCTAAGGTTAGGATTATGTATTAATTGATTATATTAATCTACCGTATTATGTCAAACTTAATATAACTTTGATACCTTATTAGAGTTAAATCATACACTTACGTACAAATACCACTAGGTCCGCGATCTACCGCAGGTAGATTGCCTACCTGATAATATACTGCTGCGAATCAGAATTTTTATTCCGGGCAACAGAAAACTTAAGATAAATCTAGAACATCATCCATCGAATATTAAATAACGTATTGAACAAAGTCTGAGTCATAAGGAATTGGCATTTTTAACGGGCAACGAAGTGCTAAACATGAAGTAAGCAATACGAAGTCTGCCGGGTCAGCTATTATTATTATTAATATAATATAAAAAAAATCTCGGTTTTCACCTGAGGTGACTTTTGCGCGGGCAACGCCGGGTGGGACAGCTAAAATTTACGATGGAATTTTTGTTTATAAATAGTTGCTGTAACAATATTAACACTATCAATACGATTAAATTAAAAACTCACACGGTATACGAAAATGCAAAAAAAGAAAGTAACACACGGGCAACGCCGTGTCGGGTCAGCTAGGTAGTCAAATATATTATAACGTCAGAAAAAATGTTCAAAGTTATACTAAATATAGGTAGGTACTCCCTTAACGCGCTGTAGTACTGCGAACACTTTATATGTATAATGTATATTGTATATGTATATATTTTTAATTTTATACAATAATCATAACAGTGTTGTTGGAAAAAATCTTAGACATGTGTATATATCGTATAAGAGAAAGTAATTGGCAATAGCTTTAACTTTTAATAATCAAATCAAGAATTACGTGAAAAAATCTGAAAAAAAAGCAAAAAATGATAAGAAAACGGGCGGCCCCGTTATGTTAGGTTTGTTTAGTTAGAAAATATAAATATGTTGATTAAGGTGTTCCAATACCTAAACAGTAGATAGGTACGCTGTTTTTATTTATTTTTTATTTATCTCAGATGTTAACATCTTATCAAAGAAACTTATAAATATTATATTTATATATAACTTATAATAATTAAAATAATTGTATAAAATTGAAAAAAATAAATAAAACAGAACAATCTAACTAGTACAACAATTTTTACGAGTAACTAAGCGCATAGAGACAGCTAGTTATAAGTTTATAGCTATAATATTTCTACCTATAACTACGTAATAGATATTTTTTCCGCGCGACTTAAATTTAACATTAGCTTTGTCGATAACGTATTTTGGCGATATCAATCAGACTGCCGGTTCGGTTTTAAAGGTACCGATATTATGTTCTTATTAGGTCTCGATCAAATCGATCTACGATTTAGTCATATCATAATTTACCATACGTTATTTAGACGCTTTTTTAATCGAAACAATTCAGCTTCAGCGCATATTATCCTCAATCCTGCACTCCCGTCTGCACGGTTTAGGAACATCATGATTATTAATAATTTATTACGTAAAAATTCTAGTGAAATAATATCACCATTTTATATTATAAACATTACTGTGTAATACTAATAAAATTTTATTTTATTTTTGTTTATTTCAATAATCTTAATTGGGAAAAATGAACATTTGACATGTATAATATAGTGTGTGTGTGTGTGTGTGTGTGTGTGTGTGTTGTGGCGATCAGTGTTGCCAGAATTGTAGCACTAAATAAAACCAAATGATGATAACAGAATAACCAGAAAATAACCAGACACCAAAAAATTAAACCAAAAAAAATAACCAAACCGAAATCATCAAATTGCATAAAAATATAAAATTATTTAATATTTAATTTAGACATTTTCCTGATTAATAATTAATATAATAGAAGAACAACCATTTAAATAAATAACAATTATGAATTAATAATTCCATGAAGAAAAATATTATATTTATAATATTTTTAAATTTTTATTGTGAATAAATCATCAATATATTATACAAAAAAAGTTAATACCCAACATATTATTCCAGTTATTACATGACAATATTATGTTAGATACATTAAATCAGACTTTTGATTAAAATATATAATAAAACAAAACCAATATAACTTATTATCAGTCATTAGATAAAAAAACCTTTAAGTACATCTAAAAATTAAAATAAGTACCTAATATGTAGAAATCATTTAGACTAGGTAGGTACTAATAAACAAAACAAAATACATTATATAAAATAAAAACAAATGAATACTTTGGTATAATATCTACGTAGTAACTAATAAGTACAAGTGATTATCACAATTCACTATATTAATAACAATATTAAGGTAGGTACATTAAATCAGACTTGATTACAACTTAATATAAAAAAAAGCCAATATAACTTATTATCAGTCTTCAGATAAAAAAACCTTAAGTACATCTAAAAATTAAAATAAGTATCTAATATGTAGAAATCATTTAGACTAGGTAGGTACTAATAAACAAAACAAAATACATTATATAAAATAAAAACAAATGAATACTTTGGTATAATACCAAACAATATTAAGGTAGGTACATTATCAGACTTGATAAAACATAATATAAAAACAAATGAATACTTTGGTATAATACCTAACAATATTAAAGTAGGTACATTATCAGACTTGATTAAAACATAATAACAAAAACGATATACATTTTTATAAGGTATTAAAAAGAATATCATCATACTCTTCTAATATATCATTAGGTAAATTACATTCCTTTTTTGAATAAATATTATTAGTTCCAATATTTTTGATAACTTTATTTGGTAATATAAAATTATGGCAACATTTACCATGCCTTTTCAGACCAGATCGTATTTGTAGTAGAGATGTTAATAGCTCAGTTCCCATTCTATTTCTTGTTTTGCTTTTAATTAAGTTCATCTGGCTAAACACCCTCTCTACTTCTGCATTTGAAAAAGGTAATGACAAAGTCGTTAGTGCTAGTTCAGACAATTCTTTTAGGGGATTCTCACCACAGGCATCTGTGTAGTTCTTGACTTCAACCCAAAATTGTACAACATTGGTTGTTTCATTCCACAGTAAAACATTAATTTTACGCCACTGAAAATCAATTTTTTCAATCAATTTGCTCTCATATCCTAAAAGTTCACATAATGGGCTAATTGTATCTTTCACTTGTTTTAATACATTAGTAGGTGATAAGATATTTATTTTTTCAAATACTTTAAAATTCTCTGGTAATCTTTGTTGGAGTTGTTGAATTAAAATAGTAGTAAACTTAATACATCTGTCTCTTAATACTTGTTCACCATTAGCGTTAAGTGAGCCATTATTTTTTAATTCTGTCACTTTATTTTCAAAACTATAACCCAAAAACGGTTTAGGGTGTAAGTGATTAATAAAATTCTCATTTGTAACTGGGTCAAAATTAAATGAAGGTAATACGATTAATTTACCCAAGGAGACTACCAATGTCGATAAATCAATCGCTAACTTTGTCTGATCGACGTTATTGCTTTCAAACAATTTATTCACACTTTGTACATTAGCTAAAGCAGGTCTCAAAAATAGAAAAAAAGCCAAATTCTGTTCATTACAATACATATCGTATAAAACTTCAGCAGTAAAGCATTTTTCATTTGAACGAGCAAGTTGAAAATGTAATTTAAGTTCTAACCATTGATCAATTATTCGCGATACTGCAGATTCAATTGACAACCATCGAGTACTACATGCTCTGACGATCTTCAGAGGTGCATGGCCATCATTCATTGTTTTAAATAAGTCTAAATATGATTGTTGCCGTAAAGATGATTTTGAAAACCAATTATACGTCTCACTTATCATAAAATCAAGATGCCTTGGTAAAGTTTGTGAGCATGCAAATGATGTAGCTAGTTGGATTGAGTGACATACGCATCGAATCAAAATTAAGTTTGGATTGTATTTTTTTAATAAGGCATGCACACCGTTATTAATACCAACCATAACACTGGCATTGTCTGTACCTATGCCAATTAAATTTTTTATATCTATTTGATATGTTTCTAATGACTTTTCAACTGATTCTACTATAGCTTGAGCATTGCATTCAACTAACTTTTCTAATCCGAAAAATGTGGTTACAATAGTACTTTTTTGAGTACTGAAATACATTATGGCAATTCCCAAATACTTGGTTACAGAAATATCTGTTGATTCATCTAGCAATAGACTAAACTTATTATTACCAATATCGTCTTTTAAATCAGTTTTGAAAAAAGGATTTAATACATTATTTATTATAGAAGTACATTTTGTTCGATGAAGAGATAAGTTTTCTGCTTGTTTGGACCCAGGAAATTTTTCTTTACATAGCTCTCCAAGATGATCAATAGAAAGAACGGAACAGTGAGCACTTATGAATAGAGATAGTGAAGCTTCAGTTTGTGCAGTTTTAGTACACGGTGTTACAACCTTTATTCTATTAGCGTGGGTTTGAATTGCATTTGTAGCGGACTTATGCTTTTTTGTCGCAGCATGGGTTACAAGATCAGGACGTCTTGCACGAATTGAACACAAACAGGACTTACAGAACGCTTTTGAATCGTCTTCTGGAACTTTCTTTAACCAATCTGCAAATGCTTTATCCTTGAGCCACTCCATTCGAAACTTTTGGATATACTGTGGCTTACCCATGGTCAAAGTTCACTGTAACTCTATAGGTACCTAACCTAGTTATTAAAAGATTAATAGAAGCATTACATTTTTAATTCTTTAAGTTGACTTGGTAATAACTAAGTACTTACTTGAATAATAGACAATAGTATACAACTCACAATGCAGTACATTGTGGTTAGACGATTAGTGATTACTGATTAGCTGATTAGTGAAATAGTGAATTAGTGATGTACTGATAACTGATGAGTAAATCGTATTTCGTAATTAATGTAATCAATAATCATGAGTTTCGATGATAGAAACACAGAATAGATTAGGCGTCAGGCAGTATAACCGTAACAAAATACAAAAACTAACGTCAATATTGTGAAGCACCTTGATGAAAAATTGATAATATGAAAAATAAAATTGAAAAAATACCAAAAAATTAATTAAAATCCATATAATTTGGTAATTTAAAATCAACCAAAAAAGACCTAATGAATCACTAAAAATAACCAGAAAAAAAACTAATAACCAGATCAAAGTTCTACCCGACATTACCTTGTACAATAAAACTAGATCTGGTCATTAAATAACCAAGATGGCATCACTGGTGGCGATATGGCAGGGTTTATCTACAGATATCTATAGGTACGAACTATTCCATATAGAAATCTGTAGATTACCAAAATGATAAATCGTGAATTTTATCTTTTTATTTTATTCGTAATTTTTATTTTTAAATTGCACTGTATTGTACCTATTGTATTCATTTTGTATTATCGTCATCGATTTTAACCGATTACCTTGTCCCCGCCACTTTCCGTTTATTCCGTCTTCTTTATTCATAGCGCCCGATCGAGCCACATCCGACTAAAAGTTCTCTTCCGCAAACGCATCGTCCGAGTCTTTACCGCGCTCCACGTCCGATCTAACCACGACGACTATCGCGACACAGCCCACGTTTTTGTGCCCCGACGAAATAAAGTACGCTAACGTGAGTCTACGCGGTCGCGATGTTCGCTCACTGTGCTTACTTCCCGCGCATCACGCATTATTAACCGTTCGATTGTGTTTATACGTTTACGTTTCGAATTCATAAAAAATTTAGAGCCCGGATTTATATGCACTGAAAAGTATCAAAATATGCAAAAAATATGCATTTACAAAATTTATATTTGAAAACTCAACGTTGTATTAAGTATGAAAAAAATATATGAACAAGTATAAATAAATACATGATTAATATGACTTTTAAAAATAAGATTATTAGATGGTACCTACTCAAATTTTTCTTCGGTAAAACTATGCCATCTATCTGTTAATAGATGCTTGTATATAGAAAATTATCGTTCACAATAAACTGACGTTATTGAGGCAAATTATAATAGAACGACGATAATATAACGATTAGATTACAAGTTAAAACAGATGAACTATTTCTTTTAATACGATGGGATTACCTCAATTATTTTTAATGTATATAAAATATATCACGTATTATATTATATTATAATATGTATTTTAAATTAAGATAGCTAAAACTGTGCCGTTAATTCCACGTCCTACCTACCGACAAACATTTTTTCGCGACAGCGCATTCATTTAAATATTCAAATAATATATGCAAAATAAAAAGTTAACAGTGAATTTCATTCACCTAGTATGGTTTGTGAAGTTAATTAACAAAAATATAAAAAAATGAAAAGGAAAAAAATATGCAAAAACATACTAATTCGGGCTCAAATGATAATATATTATAAAATAGGTATCAAAATCATGTGTAGTACCTACTACTTCTACCTATCTGTATTATTCACTAGTAATCGAATATTGACGTGAAACTGTTATTGAGTCTAGTCCGTTTAAATAAATTATCATTATAGCGACCGTGACGCAGACGTTTAAAATAAACTATGCAGAAAATGTGTTGATTTAAAAAAAAATGTTTGTTAAATGAGTTAAACTATTAAACTTAATATCTAACTAGTAACTCTACTACTCTACTATTAAGTTTAATAATGCTATATAGAAAGCTAAAAAAATAAAAGTCTGCTCATTGTCGATACGATGGGTTTAATACTACATCATAACACACATAATATGATATAAACTACACATAGCATTATTTAACTTAGTGTCACATCATGAAGTATCTATTTATTTTTTTTTGTTTTGAGCCGATATATTTTCAGGGTTTATTAATTATATTACAAACAATTTTCAATTTTGTAAAATTATTAAGCATTAACTATAAAGTGTTTAATAAAATAATAAATATGTATCACTGATGTCTGTATAATATATTAACATATATTATTTAAAATCGATGTATTTTATTCTTACGCATTATACTTTTGTATACCAATTACCAACGAAATATAATAATTTAATCTGTATCATATTATATACTGAGATAATAGTTAATATATATTTTGGAGTAACCTTTGAACTGAATTTATACCAGAAATGTTATCGCAAGAAACTTCGATTATATAATATAATCTCGGAGATAATACAAAAATCGGAATAACACGATGTGTCTCACACATGAAAATATAACATTTAGGTAGGTATTCAGTAACATCGCCTATGTAGTAAGTAATAAAAATAATTTTAGTCTCTTCGAGAATCAATTTTATTCGTGTGTACGAGTGATCTGAATAAGTACTCTGAATTCCGTTTTGTGTGAGGTTTATAATATATTAAGGCCTACCTTTATTATATGGCAGAATACTTATATATAATTATAGTATTATAATGGGTCGCGCATGAACAATGTAATGTAGTGCAATGATCTCCAAACTTTTTTATTCAAGGGTCACAAAAAATATCATTGCTCTTATCGGGCCAAAAGTTTATGCATATATTATAACACATACAATTATTATTTTTTAAATGTAAGATATCTCCCCGTATAACTACTATCCTATGGGAGCCGCTGGCCGGTTAAAATTTGTTCGAGGGCCGTAGTTTGGAGACCCCTAATATAGTGTATACTGTGTTTATAATAGGTTATATGTAGGTACGTATAACAACGTTTACGATACATAATATTATGTGCACAATCCTTATACAGTCCAACACCCCTGTAGCGACAAGCCCGAACACATGTGCAGCGTCTGTCGAAGGATTAATTTTTCACTGTCAAAGATTGAACACAAAGTGAAATCGAGTAAAATAAATAATATATAAAGCCACCACCCACGTGTGTAGATAATATTTAAATTAAAAACTTACCAAACTTTTTAATTTAGATGCTGGTTTATTATTATTAAAAATAGAACTGGTTGAAGTACAAATATCCTTTTTACATTTTAAATTCATTTTTTTCTTTATTATACTATTACAACATGACCACTACATTAAGGGAAATATTAAAAAGTTGATAAATTATCTTTTATAAATGATAGATAAAAACTTAGTTACACGTATTACCTTTTTTTGATTTTTTAGGACATGTATTTTTTCCTAGCTCAGGAAGAAAACTTTCATCGTGGTCTGAACCCTTTTTTACATGAACTTTATTTTTAATTTTAGGAATGTTTCGAACTGTATTCATCATCATAATTGCATTTTTTGTTTTCTCAATATATTCTTGACGGTTTTTCAACTTTTCTCTATTTTGTTCTTCTTTATGTTGCAACTCATATGCCTTGACTTCATCCTGTTTGACACTGAGTAATTCTAGTTCTTTTTCATGATTTTGACGGATTTCACGTTCCTCCATGTCCTTCTGGTGTGTTCGTTTTACATAATAATCAGCTTGATGCAATAAATCTCGACAATGATTAGCATCAATTCTAGTTAATTTGTTGTCATATTACATACTATCACCATGAATAGATAAATAGGTATTGAAAGTATCTGAAAAATAATTAAATAGTAATAACAATTCATACTTTCAAAAATCAGTAATTATTTAATAATTTTACGTTTGTGATATTTTAAGTTCACGCACAGCTTGAAGCACTAATTTCAAGTTAGACTGTTCGTCCTTCAATATTTGAGATGTTAGTTTTTGTAAAGTCTTAGAAAAATTATATATATAGGTACGTACGCGCGATTATGTATGCGTGCGTGGAACATTGTACAACAAAGAAGCCGAACATCTGGTAAAATTCGTGGAATGAGACACTGTACAACAATAATTTATAACACTACCTTTATTATATTTTATTCCAATGATAAAAATTGCAATATGAAAAATATCTGCGTTTTGGTATAATATGTGTGTGTACAGCAGTGGTTCTTAACCAGGGTTCCATGGACATAACGATATAAGACGTGTAATATGTATACAACAATAATTGTACAAACTATAGTCACCAGCGTAACCGTATTACCATATAGAATCATAGGTTTTGTTGTTTAATTTTACTAACATGTTTACAAACTATTCTATGCTATAAATTTATTGTTTAATATATTAAAAAATTAATATAATTACTGTTTTATTTTATAGCTGTGTTCCGCGAATACCTTGTAAAATTTTCAGTGTTCCGTCATTCGAAAAAGATTAAGAACCACTGGCGGTGGCGTCAAAGGTACAGCTGTTGTTCAATGTTCACCGCACGGAGTTAACTCTTATGGCTTACCCATGACCAAACGATTTGATCCGAGATGATAAAATAATAATAATTATATGTGTATGTATTTATTAGGCGGCGTGTACAAATTGTAATAATGGTTTTGATCGTTTCGATTTTATAGTATCGTTGTACGTCGTGTACCTAATATTAATTTAATAGATAGGTAGGTAACTAAATACATTTGTGTTAACAAAGTTAATTCCATCCAACCCGAAAATTTTCTTATTTTCTACCTTACGAATTCAAGCAATTTAAAATGATTCTGTAATAATTATTTAGAGTGAATTTGATAGCTCCATGTCCCTGGCCCCCCCACCACGGAATTTCGAAAAAAAAATAACTCCATTCGTTTGTGCTTCGTTTGTGCTGGTTTGTGCTTTTAATCCCTTCGTTTGTGCTCAACCCCTTCCAAAGTTATTCAACTTTCAATGTGGGGGGGCTGGGGACATGCTCAGCCCCCCCACCTTGGAATTTTTAAACCAAAATTTGCCATCCGTTTGTGCTTCGTTTGTGCTGGTTTGTGCTTTTAATCCCGTCGTTTGTGCTCAACCCCTTCCAAAGTTATTCAACTTTCAATGTGGGGGGGCTGGGGACATGCTCAGCCCCCCACCACGGAATTTTTAAACCAAAATTTGCCATCCGTTTGTGCTTCGTTTGTGCTGGTTTGTGCTTTTAATCCCATCGTTTGTGCTCAACCCCTTCCAAAGTTATTCAACTTTCAATGTGGGGGGGCTGGGGACATGCTCAGCCCCCCACCACGGAATTTTTAAACCAAAATTTGCCATCCGTTTGTGCTTCGTTTGTGCTTTTAATCCCGTCGTTTGTGCTCAACCCCTTCCAAAGTTATTCAACTTTCAATGTGGGGGGCTAAAATGTACTCCCAGCTACTCCCTTTTGTAATAAAAAATATATCTGATGGTAACTGTCCCTATAATTATTTTTACCTTTATGGTTTATACTCTCTATAGTTGTAAAACATTATTTTGCCAGAAAAACCATACCCTTGTGGATTAGAAATTATTTTTATATTATTCACTTTGCGGGATTTTCGTAAATAAAAAAAAATACTTACGATGCAATTGTTATAAAAGTGTTACTTTAAATCCATTGTATGTATTTTGGAAATCCAAACCCATGATTTTCGAACGTTAAAAAATTATTTTTGATGTCATCAATGGAAATTACGTGTAACCAAAATAATAGATATAAAGAATAAAGATATTTCTTAAACTAATTTTTGTAACTGATTTGTGTGAATAACAGTGGAGTCGTATATAAAATATATTTTATTTTTAAATATTATCTAAAAAAGTTTTTTCGGGTATGTAACGAGTGTTGCATATTTTTCAAAATTAAATTAAATTGTAATATTTTTTTATGGTAAGAATAGGGTGGAATTTTTTACTTAAATTTTTATTTACCTTCAAAAATAATACGTTGATAATTAAAAAAATTAAATATCAATAATATTACGTTTACATAATATTATGCTCTTATACTTTTTGTTGTAAAATTATGTATCGAATGTGTTTATTTTAATATAATCAAGTACCTAAATCAATTAAAAATAAAAACGTATGATATTAGTTTATAAAAATTACATAACCAACATAAACGAAATCAATTTATTAAAACAGAAAATAGTCTACAACATAGGTGTGCTGAAACATTGAAAATTTGAATACAAATATAATATATTATTTTTAAAAAAATATTATAATAATTATATAAATATAACACTTATATTTTGTATACATTTTATTGTGTATTAGTAGTTAGTACCATCAAAAACAATACAATATATACATGAAAAACCAATTTTAGGTGTATAATATCATTGCTAACCTAACACCTCTTTATATAAGTAAATAACAGAACAAACTTTTATATTATAGTAATAAAAAATAATTAAATAGATTATTAAAAAGCAAAAAAATATTATGTATAATATAATAACAATACGCATTGTACACAATATGTAAGTACAATGCGTATTGTATTACATGAACGTATTTACGTACATCATTTTCATAAATATATCAGACAAAAACAATATATTTGTATTATAAAATATACTACATATAATACTTGATACTTATATAAAAAACAAATTATTAATGATATCGTAACAATTTAAAGTTTATTGAACACACACAAAATAATAATATTAATAAATAATAATATGATATTATAAAGAGTATACCTACAAAAATGTATTAATATTTATAATTTGTCATTGTTATATTATTAATGAGCGCATATACATGTATCAGAATCAAAATCAAAGAATAACAGATTATTTATAAATAATTAAGTTTTTGAATATAAACTAGATATTATATAAAACGGAGCTTATTTTTACAAAGTGTACATTATAAATTGACAATTGATTTTAGTTGATGGTCTTACATGTCGAATACAATTTAATAGATCATCACATCTTTCCCAGCTATTGTTCGTTTCTCTCCAATTATATGATACGTAATGGCCTATTGCATCCTTACTAATACATTTAGGTGGTTGTATGAAATTGATAAGACCTCTAAGAGTGAACTGATTATCAAACATACTGATTTTAGTAGGAATATCATTTAAAACAACCGGTAAATCAAATTGTGTTTTGTTTTGTCCATATTGAACTTTACTAGTAACTGGTTCAATAAGCAAATGGCTACCAGAAGTATATTTTGGTTTTATAGAAGAAGCACACTGAATACACTTTCTGTTTTCTTCAAATGTACTTTTCAAAACATCTTGCATAAAATCAATACTTTCTGTCGGCAAATTTGCTGTAATGGTTATATACAATTTTTTTTGGTAATAACTACAAGTTGAACATTCTTTGACTTCTGTATATGATGGATATTTTTCAAATAATTGCTGGAACATGTAATTGGCTGTGCATGCAGAATTTAATATAATTAAGCCATCTGGTGTTTTATTGAGTTGTTTATATTCTGAAATAATAGGCTTTAAAATATATGCTCGTTTTTTATATGTTTGTGAAGTTATGCCATCTCTAATTGCATTAATAACCAATTTAAAAAGTATATCTGAACTATTGGTATTAAGCCATTCAGCATATACGTCACTATCAACATATGAGCTAAACAATATTTGGACTATGCTATCAAATGCGCAAGTATTTGTTACGCAATATAATTTGTCATCAACTTTAATACTTTTTAGATCTGAAATACTTCCATTTTTCAGTAGCCCAATTACTTTACATTTAGTACGGCTGGTGTCGTTATAGCATAATATAGTAGGATCCTTGTCTAGGTAAGTCCCTTTTCTTTTTTTCTTACCTACTTGATACCCCAATCCTTTCCAATTCTCGAGTGCGGTAGGATCATCATACGATTTGTCTATTAAGTTTTTTTTTTCTGTCGGTGAATAGTTTGATAATATTGCTTCTTTATTAAAGGCTTCATTTTGAACTTCAAATTCAAATATTGGCTGATATTCGTTTGTGTCATTAGAAATTTTAATTATTGACGATCTCTTGATACTGTTTGTTTCTTCATCACTTGATTCCTCTTTCTGTATTGTTGTTTGTTTGTCATATTTAGTAGTATCTGCTAACATATTCATTGAGCCAAGTGTACAATTTATGTGTATTTTTAAGAATTCGTCAATTCTAAGTGGTAATGCCTTGTGTTTAAATATAACAGTTTTTAAATCTTTAAACAAACTTTCCGACGTACAACTTGATTCCGTAAAATGTCCATACTTGAAAATTGGAACCATCAAAGCTGACCAACATGGTATCAACTTACAAAAATCTAATAAGCGTTTTGCGATTTTTGGAGAAAACTGTATGTTATCACGATCTCCTGTTTTGTTAGATTCATCATTTGAACTTTCAATACAGAGGTCATAAATGCAGTTAATTTCATTGAAAATAGTATTATCAATATCATTAATTGTAACAGGCTCTTCTTGTAAATTTGTATTGTCCTTCATGTTGTCAATGTCTGTAATTGTCTGGTCATAATAATCTGTATGGGTTGCAATTCGATGTTTCAAATAAATTTTTGCGATTTCACATTGTGTATGCTGACTATTAATATTATTTCCTTCAGTTTCATGTAGCGCAACGGTAAAGATCATTTTTAATAAGTGTTTGACATCAATAAAGTTAGTACTTACAATTATCAAACCAATAGATCTTAAATAAAAATTTTTTACTCTAAAAGTACTTGATTTAATTTCAGGCCAAGTACTTATTAAGTGCATAATATGGTTAAAATCATTTCTAACCATACATAATGGTACCTCAGTTCCAGGTTCATTCAATATCAGAGATGAGCACACGTTAATATATTTACCAAGACTAGAATATTGAGTGAATGTTCTTACTGCTGCTATCATCAAAGCTAATGATTGATCCAAAACAACAACTTTCGGAGTAGTTAATCCACTTCTTACCCATTCAGTAAGCCAATGCGAAATACTATTATTATCATGACGTTCAGAAACCATGTGTGCTACTGCAAACTGAGATTTTTTATTATAATCCATGACAGCAATTTGGTATAGAAATAAATGACCTGTTTGTCGACCAGACATTAAATTAATGCTTTTAACTATACCTCCCGTTGCATCAATACTGATTGTTGGTATTTTGTTATTTTTACAGTAATTTCTGTATGAGTTAACTTCTTGAGCAGCCCAATAATGTACGAAAAATCTATCATAGCCAATATCTCGAATAATATTATTATAAGGAGACATGCCTTTCATTAACAATATGGCTAATATTGGGTCTTCGTTTAAATGATTTTTTTTATTTTCTTTGTATTTCATGACACGTAACGCATTTAATGATGGTAAATGACTAGGTTCTGGATCGCCATATTCCATGGTTTCTCTTGCTTCTGATCTTTGAACATAAGCAGCTGACATATTTTGCTTTAACATCTTGTTCAAAAAATATTCTTTCTTTTCTCCAATTATTCGTCTTTTATTTCTTGTTGTGCATTGTATGTAAGGACCTTCCATTGTGCACCGAATAATAACCCTACGCCCCTCTTCAGGTTGATTTATTAGGTTTCCATTAAAAATGCTATTACAAAATTTACAAATTCCGTCAATTTTTAAAAAAAATTCGCCTCCAGGATATATATTTGCACGTTTGTATTTTATACAACACGCTAGTTTGGTTTGCTCAAAAAAGTGTTCATTTACAATAGGTGTCCATTTATATGGCACTAATGTATAATACATACGCGTACTATTTTTTGAATCTGAACGTTTCAAATTGTTTGGATTTTGATTATATATAGATTTCCACTCTTCAGGCAAAAGAGTAATATTGAAATTTAAAACTTCAAATATTTGTTCTAATGTTGCAGATGAGTTATTTTGACTTTCATCAGAAGATTCTTCAACTGTAATTTTTTTTTCGATATCATCAGATACTTTAGATGATAGATTTTGATTTTTAATTGTAGTTATTTTGTCCTTTATACCATATCTGTTTTGCAAAACAATTGTATAAATATATTTTGCATCAATTACATGATTTAGATCTTTTTGTATTAGAGACCAACATTCTTGAGCAGGGCCCTTTAAATGGTTAGAATCTTCATGAAAAACATCATAGTTTTGTATAACATTGAATAATTCTACAGGGTTAATTTTTGATTTTCTAGGCATTTTAACAAGAATCTGACAACCTAAAAAATAATAAAATCTCACATCAGCCCATAGTTTTTTGAGTTCAATTTAACTTTTTTATGTTTTCTTTAGATTCGTTATTCAAAACAGTTTTTTTAATATTTAATATGGCTTTTTAAAAATGTATTATTTCAATTTAGATTTTTATTATAGATTTATTAATTTAAAATGGGTTTTTGTATTCAACTTGGCTTATTTATTCGGATAAGATTTTTTTGATTTTTTATTTAATTGAATAAAAAAAAAATTAAGTTGATATGAAAATATGGTTTAATTAAAAAACATATTTTGAATTTTTAGTAAATTAATATTTTTAAATTCAATTTAGATATGTAATCAAGTTAAAATATACATTAAAGTAAAATCAATCAAATAAGCCAAGTCAATTAATATTTCAAATTAGATTTTTTTATTACAAAACAAAATAAAAAAATAAATAATAATATAAAATAAAATAAAAAAAAAATAATAAAAATATTATAACGTATTAGTATTATTATTATATTATATATTATATAATAATAAAATTATTTATTATATTATCTATGATAAAAATGGAGAAAAAATATATGAAATTGTATCATTTGAGAACGGCTGAGCCGATTTGGCTCAAATTTTTTTAACTGTTCGTAATTGCCAGAAGAAGGTTCTTATGAAAGAAAATGTTAAAAAGTCAACCGAATAAGTAGAAAAGTGCAAAAACTATTTATTGATGTCTGGGATTTATGGATAGGATAGTATGGATGAATAAGAAATTAGTATTATGTTATTAGGTAACAATTTTAAAAATTTTTTAACATTACAAAGATAAAATATGCGAGAAAATATTATGATTGAATATAATTTTAGTTTTATATTTTATATGACAGTGTTAAAAATCATTAATGGTGATTGAGATAGGGTAAATCCACGGGAATTTGTCATGGGAAGATTTGAACATTAATAGCCGGGTATTAAACATAAATTTTAAATCATGTAGAGTTGGTATTATTAACGGGCAACGAAGTGCACGGGGATCAGCTAGTTATATTATATAATAATAATAAAATTATTTATTATAATAAATGTAATAACATATTATGTTTTGGTTAATTAATATTTTTTTTTAACTTTATTTTTTATATCAGCCAATTTTTTTTTCAAAATATTATTTTTTGTTAAATTAGTTTTTTTTTTTTTATATTTATGTCATTTTATTAAATTAATAATTAAATAATTACAACTTAGATTTTTTTAATTTAGTTTAGATTCTTTCATCCGTGCTGGTGAAATGGACCTTTTACCAATTTTTATTTTTGTTTATTCTTTAAGCACTAATTGAGCACTAAAAATTGTCAGTATAGCGGGAATTAGTGCTTTTCACGATCCCGTTAACTGCACGCACCTTTTTATACCATCTATTACAGTAACCCACTTGAAAACTACTATACACAGAGTTGGGCAAAATTTTATCTAGAGAACTAAGTATTCAAATAAATATGTATTCGAATAAAAAATTATTATTCGGATAATTTTCAAAGTTATTATTCGAATAAAAAATTAATTTCAAAACGTTATTATTAGAATAAAAATTATACTAGTACAAAATATGTATATGTATCATATAATGGTAATAAGATTATATAATTTATAAATCTTCTAGTTAATAATAGCATTAATTATACTGTTATATATTAAACTAAATTAAGTTTTTTAATATTTTACTAATCAAGCGTTTTATTGATTTTTTTAATATAATTTTAAATACTGCAGCTTGTTCTGACACTTCATGAATGCGAGGAGCATATTTGTAGGTATTGGTATAATTTTTATTCAAATATTAACGTTTTGAAATTTATTTTAAAATAATTTTTATTCGAATAATAACGTTGAAAATTATCCGAGTAATTTTTTATTCGAATAATAATATGTGAAAATTATTCGAATACATTTTTATTTGTATAATTGTGAAAAAATCATTCGGATAATTTTTTATTCGAATAAAATGTCATCTAAATAAAATTTCATTCGAATAACGCTCCTACTGTACAACAGAGCAACACATCCATTTACCCTTTTTAGTTTTTTTTTTCCAAAATATCAATAAAATTTAATTTATTGGACCAGAAAAGCATGAAATTTAATACAAGATTCCTGAATTCTGATATATCACTTCTAGAGTGCGGATTTATATGCACATATTACATTAGGTAGTACCTATATATTTCAAAAACAAAAAAAAAACATCGAAATATACAAAAATATGCTCTTAAAAAGTTTCATTTTTAAATTGTTATGCTATGAAACAAATTATTATTGTATGCTCACTTAGCATATCATGCAATCAACCAAAATAAATATGCAAATGCATATAAATCCGCGCTTTAATCATTACAATAAAAGTTGAAAAATATTAAAAATACATTGCCACAATTTATAATTTGTTATAAAACTAATTTATTATTTTTATAAAATTTAGCGCATGTCTCTTAATTATACACACAATCCCCCATCAAGTATAGCAATCGAATGCCAATTTGACTTCAATATTCGTATTTATAGTTTTATGTATAAAATGAATCTTGCTTAAAATTTGTTGGTATAAATTCATCTAAAATAATTATTCATAATTTTTGAATAGGTATAGTAGGTTGCATACCACCTACTATGAAGTATATTACATTTTATAATACTTTGATTTACTCACCCGTTAGTGTAGATCCACTTCGAATAAAATGCCGTTGAAATACACTTAAAAACTAAAAACCATTCACGAATACACAGCTAGTACAGTTAAATTACACAAGTGTATGAAAATAAAAAACGAATTTATTATGTGTCGATGTGTCGAACCATCCACAACGAAGTCGCACACTGGAATGAAAATAATAATATAAATTTGCTTAATATATATTTAAATTACTGAAATTCATATTTCATATATCCTTTATATTAAAAACAATGTTTTTTTTTTACTTAGAATTGATTCTCTAATATTGTAGGTTTAACAATAATTGTCAAAGCCTAGCCACATATTATCATATCGTGACGATGCAGCAAACGAATACCGCCATCACTTTTTAACCTTTAGATGGTCCATAATTCTATATAATGCTCAAAATATATTAGGGTACAATCTTATTATGTTTTTTGCAGGTAAAAAGATAAAGAGTGTGGTATTGTATTGCTTTATAATTGTACCCGCACGGTCAAAGCCTTAATTAACTGTTATCGGTTTCCGATGACATGTAACAATCGTAACAAAACTATATTAAAAAATAATATCATTGAAATTGAAATGTAGATATAGTACCTATGGAATACTTACTGTAATGGATTTAAAGTAACACTTTTATAACAATTGCATCGTAAGTATTTTTTTTTTATTTACGAAAATCCCGCAAAGTGAATAATATAAAAATAATTTCTAATCCACAAGGGTATGGTTTTTCTGGCAAAATAATGATTTACAACTATAGAGAGTATAAACCATAAAGGTAAAAATAATTATAGGGACAGTTACCATCAGATATATTTTTTATTACAAAAGGGAGTAGCTGGGAGTACATTTTAGCCCCCCACATTGAAAGTTGAATAACTTTGGAAGGGGTTGAGCACAAACGACGGGATTAAAAGCACAAACGAAGCACAAACGGATGGCAAATTTTGGTTTAAAAATTCCGTGGTGGGGGGCTGAGCATGTCCCCAGCCCCCCCACATTGAAAGTTGAATAACTTTGGAAGGGGTTGAGCACAAACGATGGGATTAAAAGCACAAACCAGCACAAACGAAGCACAAACGGATGGCAAATTTTGGTTTAAAAATTCCGTGGTGGGGGGCTGAGCATGTCCCCAGCCCCCCCACATTGAAAGTTGAATAACTTTGGAAGGGGTTGAGCACAAACGACGGGATTAAAAGCACAAACCAGCACAAACGAAGCACAAACGGATGGCAAATTTCGGTTTAAAAATTCCAAGGTGGGGGGGCTGAGCATGTCCCCAGCCCCCCCACATTGAAAGTTGAATAACTTTGGAAGGGGTTGAGCACAAACGAAGGGATTAAAAGCACAAACCAGCACAAACGAAGCACAAACGAATGGAGTTATTTTTTTTTCGAAATTCCGTGGTGGGGGGGCCAGGGACATGGAGCTGAATTAGATACAAGTAACATATTTTCTGAAAACGGACTACACAACCAATTAAAAAAAATTGATATGTTATTTAGGTAAAGAGTAAGTGAACGAAAGTTTCACCACGTATAATAAAATAGACAAATAGGTAGGTACTTACTAATTAAATATTCAACGCGGGTGGCAGAACTATTTCTTCGTTACTCATAACTTTATATTTTCTCTAGAGTCTTATGAACAAAAATAAATATATATTATAATAATATTAAAGTGAAACGATATTGAAAACAATGTACCTAATAACTAATAAGTATTGTTTTGAAATGTAAAATTTACCTTTTTACCACAGTACGTAGAAATAGTGGGCAAAACGATGACAATCAATATAACCATTAGGTATAACCGTTATAGGCGTGCGCACGGGGGTGGCCGGGTAGGCCGCGACCCACCCTGCGGCCTCTGGCTTTTTCTTTAATAAATGCATAGATATCTATATTTTACTAGATAGCGAACATTTTTACATTTTACCTTTAATCCATAAACGAGTATTTTATATCGGTTACATTCAAATAATAGCCTGTTTTACGATCTCGACAATTTTGAGTAAGAAATGGTTTGACTAGACGTTGATGACAAATTACAAACGTCACTCACATTTACGGACTGCAAAAAATAAATGTTACATAGTATAGTTAATATTTTTATTTGAAAATGCCAATATTCAGAATTTGAATCCCATTGAGATTTATATTTGATCTAATGAATTAGTTTTCGTGGAAATTGTATTATTGTACCTACAGACCACCATAGCATGGCACTAGATTGGGTTTTACTTACAACTGTGAAATTACGAAGGCTCTCAGGGAAAACTAAAACAAACATAAAAACATTTATTTCTTTTTTTAAATAGCAGATATATACAAAGCTATTATTTTAATGTAAAATCTAAACGGAATATGCTTATAATTCATAGTTAAATAAAATGTAAATAGTATATGTAATATACTATTTAAAATTTAAGAGAGGTACGACACTCAATTCCCTCCCCACAATTACGACACTGATAAAAGTTAAAAATCAATTAAATCAATTTTACACTTGTGCAGCATGATATAATTAGATAAAGTGATTGTGCAACTTTTAATTATTTTAAAGATTATAACTATTCAAATTTTTAATATTCTTTTTAAAACATTAATTGCTAGCTATTACGGAGTTTGTTTCGGTGTTTATCGTGGGATTAGATAAAAAGCCAAATCAGGTATACGTGCCTGTCGTATACTGTCGTACATGTGCCGTCTCAAGTTATTTATAGAGATATATTATAGAATTGAAAATTTGGACAATGCTATTGACCGGGTAAGGGGAAACGGCTACACACACAAAAGAAAGAAATAAATTAATAAATAAAAATATGTATAGTTGTTTCTGTAAACCTGAAATTTTGTTGCTTTTAAAATCTACCACTTAAACTAGTCAATTTGTGCAATAATATATTTATGCTCCACTATCTTCAAATATCCTCTAACGATGTGTAAACCTCCTTCGATCTGACATTTAATCACAGTATCGCACCACACAAGTAGGTACACCACCTATTAAAACTAAACCTACTATGCTAACACACGCTTAAACCTATTTCATTATTTTACTATGTACTTGTGTAATATAGGTATCTATCTATTTTTTTGTTGGATCAATCGACATTCATTCCGATAAACAAAATTGTTTGTAAACGCGACGAATGTTCACAGTTATTTACAGGAATATATAAACACGAAATATATAGTATTAAATACAGATATTTTAAATCTTTGTCCTACGTCTTTGAATAATATCATACTAAATTTCCATACTAAAAGTCTATCAGAACTCAGCAGACTGCACCAATTGCGATTTTATAATCGAAAAAAGGTTGGTTCTTAATCACTATTAAAGCATTAATGGACATTGGAAATTCGTGTCTAGATATGGGTACCTACTAACTTTATCAAGCGGTTGCCACCTCAAAAATATAATGCTAGAATTTCTGGGTAGGTACCTACTAATGATATAGAGATAAAGATACCTACTTAAATATTTTATTTATTCTTCATGAAAGTGGCAATTATGGCACCATCTGGCACTTAAAGGTATATTAATATCTTAAGTCTTAAGTCAATTGAAGCGGGCCATGCCATGTACATTCATCAAATTATATGAGTATACGTGGAAGGTAAATATCACCTCCTAATCTTTTATAATAATTATATGTCTGTCAATAAAAATTATAAATTTATTATAATGACAAGATATTTGACTCACATACATACATGCCATATTATGTTGATTTGATCTATATGTGTATACTTTATAAATATTTTAAAAAGTACCTATTATAGAAGTAATATTAAATATTATATTCTCACGGTTACTCTATTTACTTTAAAATAATCTTGTAAAGGATTGGAACCACCCTTTACAAATAAACTATTTACATTTACACTCAAATAGTCTTATTAAAAAATATTAAATTATGTGTAGCAATGTAGCATTAGAAATATCATCATGATTCAATGCACTGGATGTGTAAATAATAAAGGTACAAAGTATCAAGATAAAATATAATTTACATTAATGTAATATTTACACTAAAACAATGCTTAACTATTGTATTAACAACTGTAATAATTGTTTTCAATAAACATATAAGACATTAGGGACTATTTGACCTAACACTTACTTTAAATTTGAAATCGACTAATAAGTTGAGATAAAATTCAACATATACTGTTTGTATCATGTTTCTATATTTAGGTTTGCAAAATTTTTTTTGGCATATGTTTTTTTTCAAACTTATTATAGATTTCCCATATTAAGCACAAAAATTTTATGTTGCTTAGTACCTATGTTTTCTTGTCTCTTGAATATAAACGACACCATTAAGCATTTTAGTAACTTCTTATAGATTTATGTACACATTTTGTAATTTTTTAGAAATAACTTTTAATGATTGTAATATAGGTTCCCTTGTTTAAAATATTAAAATAAATTCATAATTTTAGATTTTACTTTTCAAACCTGAATTAATAGTTCATTCAGTTGTTTTTTGGCTAGTGAGGCTCGTACAAGTCATAGTTTTATTACTAAACAATAACTTTTTAATCTGTGATAAAAAATTAACAAGATATTAATACTAAACACCACCATAACTATGATTATAACAATGTATCCTACCTATAGCCAACAAAACTAAAAAATTTGAAAAAGATAAGGAAAAAGGTTATGTTTATGACGTTATTAATTTAATGAAAAGTATTCTTAAATAGATGTAAACACATGAAAAAATTTAAACTATGAAGCTAGCAATTGCACTG